>NC_134872.1:21744239-21806739 GCF_049852395.1 Peromyscus maniculatus bairdii | reverse complement strand
CTGTGAAGCAGAGAGCCATTGTTAGCAGCTAACCTTTAGAGCTGATGACTGTCAGTTTTTATTTTTTTAAGCTTATAATTTTGTATTTTTATATTCCTGGACCCTTCATTGCCCCATCTAGATTCTCATCCATCTAGTTCTTTCCCATCTTAGCTCCTCTCCCATCTCCTTCTTTCTCATCTTGTTCTTCCTCATGTTGTTCTTCCCCATCTGGCTCTTCCTCATCTTCCATCTCATTCCTCTAGTCCTCTCTTTTAGCACTTCAATCTAGTTCTTCCCCATCTCAGTTTGTTCCTCTCCAGTTCTTACCCATCTAGTTCTTCCACTCTCTTTTTTCCTTTCTCTCTCCTCTCAATCTCCTTATTCTCTCTGTTCTCCCCAAGGTTCTCAGGGATCCAGTTATAACCCCAAGCAATAGCAATCCTCTGGGCAAGAAAGATCACCAAGCTTGAATTCTTAAGGGGTCATAAAGGCAGGTAAGACTTTTCCTCTGGCAGTGACCACCAGGCTTTCTTTTATAACCCAAAAAGGGAGTGGTAAAGGAGGAGGTCAGTAGAGAGCTAAGGATCAGTTAGTATTTCAAGAAGGGGATCTATGTGCTCAGTCTACATTCCTGGAAGTAGTTAGGTAAGAAGTTAGGAATCTATAATGTTAGTAGTAGAAAAGGAGGGTCTCAGATAGCACAAGAAATAAAGAAATATTTTAAAAGACAAGTGGAGGAGTTAGCAGAGGGGTGTGCTGTGGGAGGAAAGGCTTACACTGGGGGGGAAAGGGAAGGAATTGAGGAAATAAGGGTACATGGGAGAAAATTAGCCAAAACTACACAGAAAGCTACTCTCTTAGAACTCCCCACCCCTCCCCCAAAAATATATATATATAAAGGGAGTGGGGAAAAACTGCAAACTAAAACGAACGCCCTGTAAGTTTATGAAATTCAAATACTTGTTGTCCTCACTGCTGGGGGAATCAGGGAAATGGGAGCTTTCTCTTGGCTTCAAGGTGTACGACAGTGACGGCATCAGTGGTGATCACAGCTGCACCTGGCCGAACACTTCGCAGTCACAGACACTGTAATCCACTCCATAGAGGATGTCTAATGTAGTCGTAAGAGCCTCTCCAAGAAAGGCATTAGACTGTGCCCACTGAACAATGATAAACAAAAGCTTTGAGAGATTCTCCGTGGGCCAATAATGAAGCTGTTAGCTGGGTGTGGTGGTGCCCCTCTGTGATCCCAGAGCCTGAGAGGTAGGAAGCTGGAAGATCAGGAGTTCAAAGTCATTCTGAGCTACATAGAGAGTTGGGGGCCATCCTGGGCTACATAAGACTCTGTCTCAAGGGCTGGAGAGATGGCTCAGCAGTTAAGATTGTTTATTGCTCTTGCAGAGAACCTGAGCTTGGTTCCCAGCACCCAGGTCAGCATTTCACAACCACCTATAACTCCAGCTCCAGGGGGATTGGACAGCCTCCTGGCCTCTGAGGGCACTGCACATACTGCATGCTGGGAAAAACTTTGGTCCTCCACAAGAGTAGCAAATGTTCTTAACCACAGGTCCATCACTCTGGTCTCCAAAATAAAATAAATCTTAAAAAAAGAAAAAAAGGGGACTGGAGAGATGGCTCAGCAGTTAAGAGCACTGGCTGCTCTTCCAGAGGACTGGGTTCAATTCCCAGCACTCACCACACAGCTCACAACTGTCTGTCTAGTTCCAGAGGATCTGACACCTTCACACCAATGCACATAAAATAAAATCAAATAAATTATTTAAAAAAAAAAAAGACTGTCTCCTGAGATCAAATAAAAACAAGCCAATGTTTAGGAGGACATGCGACCTGGTGTGTTTATCCAGTTCATAAAGGGGACAGTGGCGGTGTCCATGTGACCCCTGACAATACAAATTGGTCAGTTTACCTGTTTGTCGATGAAACTGTAAAATCCCTGAGAACGGAGGCTGAAAACTCTTCTTTATTTTCACATCTGGCACAGTGTCAGAAGGCATAATTAATAACAACCATCGTTGAGGATGGTGGGAACTCCAAGGTTTTCCAGTCTTCTCGGGGAGGTTTTTTTAAAAGCCATTTTGCACTTCCGAGTCATTTTTAAATCATCTTCTTGGCAGCCAGAGGAGCTTTGCTGACATTTCCTGAGCTTCTCTCAGCGAACTGGGGGATGCGTGCAGTCACCATGGTTTTTCACCTGACGGTAATGTGGCTTAATATTGTTTTGAAAAGTTTATCTACATCTGCCCTACTTACATTTATTGCGCTAACAGAAAGACCCTCCATGAAGTCTCAGTTTTCGGAGTTAATTTGGTAAAACATCTGCTCTAAGAAAATGGTCCAGATGGTTTCTGACACGGAGCGATAATAAATAAGTGATCCTTTCCGTGCGCTGCATGGCGTTTGCTGTGGTTTCTGCAAAGAGATGAGGCTTTTAAGGGACAAAAAAAAAATCACTCAATTCCACGGCCACCCAAGACCCATGGAAACACATGTGGTTCATGTGTTTAAATGTCAGGTCACTCTTTATAGGTTCAAAGGGGGTCCTGGTGCTAGGAATACCCCTGGGGTGCTGACCCCTAACCCTTTCTGATATTCTAGTATCACCATGTGCTTTATGCACACTATCTTATTTAATCTTTTCAACAATCATACATTGCAGGTATTATCATTATTCTTCATATTCTACGTGAAGAAATGGTTCAAGGGCTCGGGAGCGTGGTTCCATTGGTAGAATACTGCACTAACTAGCATGCACCATGCCCCGCATACAATCCCCAGTGACCCGTAAACCAGGTGGGGTGGCAGGCACACTTGTGATTCCAGAGCTCAGGAGGTAGAGGCAGAAAGAGCAGAAGTTCAAGATCATCCTAGCTACAGAGGGAGTTCAAGGCCAGCCTGAGCTGTATGAGATCCTGGTGTGGCTGGGGCAAGTGGGGGGGGGGGACAAGGGAAAGAAATTTAGGGAAGGGAGAGAGAGGGAGGGTCCATTAATAAGTAGTAATAAGCCTTGCGTTCCTCATGTCTACACTCTCCACCCCAGTGGTGTGTGGGTGTCCACTCCTGCACTGCATTCTCAGCCTCTCCTCCTTCCCCCACAGAGTTGTAGAACGGGGTTGACAGTCTGCTGTCACTCACCTCCACGCTGTGGCGTATTGGTCCCCTGCCTTCTGAGTTCTCCGGTACTGGAACCATATAGAAAAGTTATACAGGCGTGGCAAGGATGCCTCTCTCCCCTAGCCGATGTCCTTTTTCACTGTCCTGTGGTCGGTCTTCACGGTAATTTGATGGGATTTAGAGACACGTCTGAATACTATCTGTGAGAGTCTCCAGAGAAGTTTAGCTGAGGGAGGAAGACCCACCCGAGGATATGCACAGCCACAGGCTGGATCCAGGACTGAAGAGAAAGGAGAAAGGGAAAGTGTGTGAACACCAGCAGGCATCTCCCTCTGCTTCCTGGCTGCAGACACAATGGAACTGCCATCTCAACTCCTTCTGGCTCATCCTCCCCACCATGATGGGCTGTGACCCTTAAAACTGTGATCCAAATAACCCTTTCCTTCCCTGCACTGTTTTCATTGGGCATTTTGTCACAGCAGCCAGAAAAGCTATCCCAATAACCGTTATCCTAACATCTCGCAGACTGTCTCCTGAAACATCGTCATCTCCCTCTACCTGGGCTATTCCAGAGGACCACACTAAGACTCTGCATTCCCCTCCGCAAGGCGCTAGGGTTTGCAACATTCCTTTGGTCAATACCTACTAGCAACCCAATGTCTGCAAACTGAACTGGGTTAAGCAGGCTCCAACATACCAGAGAAATCATACTCATGCCAGGATGCTGTGTTTATCAAAATTCTTTCCATGAAGGGTGTGCCATGTGGTTGGGAGACAATAAGTCGGTTGGAGACAGTAAGTAAAGTTGCATGGGGGTGTGGAATGGAGATTGCTGAAGGACTCCGTGTAACAGCCCTAGCTGTCCTGGAACTCCCTCTGTAGACCAGGCTGGCCTAGAACTCACAGAGATCCACCTGCCTCTGCCTCCTGAGTGCTGGGATTAAAGGCGTGTGCCACCACCTCCCACTGGACTCTGAGTCTTGATAGATCCTTCGTATGCTGTGATGGGGAATGCTCAAGGTTGGGCTAGACCCGATTGGGCTGGCTCTGCCTCTCCCACGAGCATGTTGAAACTTTCTCCGCTGAAGAAACATAGACAAGACTTTCAGAGATCACCATTCAAGTTGCCCCGGAGCTTCCAACCCAAGGTACGGCCTGGCACTGCCTCCAGTACAACTGTCTAGAAAATTTTGATGTTCTTGAGTTTAATTAGTTTCTGATTGTTAAGATTTGGAGCCCCGCTTTACATAGAGTCTCAGGCACCATTATATACGCACACAAGGAAAGCATCAAAATCAAGGAGGTGCTCAACGAAACCAAAGTCCTACACACAAGGCCAGTAAACAGCATGTCTTTATGGTAAGGAATGGTTAAAGGAAGTCCATGGTAAGTACATAAAATACACACACACACACACACACACACACACACACACATACACACACACATACACATACACACACATACACACACACACATACACACACACATACACACACACACATACACACACACACATACACGCACACACATACACACACACACACACACACACACACACACACACACACACACACGCACACACACGCACGCAACTTTGAGACAGTTCTTGGTATAATCCCCACCTTCCAGGTGAAAAACCCAAGACCCGGAGATAGTAAATGATTTTCCCACAGTCCCCAGTTCACAAGGGCAGAACCATTCACTGTAAACCAACATGGGAAGCAGACCTTCCTGGAATGTTTGTATCCAGGAGAGGCCAGCTAAAGAGTGAAAGAGGAGCCCCAGGAATGAACAAAGAAAGCCTGGAGAGAAAGGACGGCACTCGAGGTAGTACAGCCGGAAAGAGCAGCTCTGGACCAGGAGGGCCCATGGCACCTGTAATCCCGACAGGAGAGCCGTGAGTTCAAGGCCATTCACCACCAAATGGCCAGTCTGGACTACACAAGACTGAAGTTCAAGTTCATGCGAGGCACATGTAGCCCACCACCTGTTTTTATACAGCTTACTTTTACAAATTAAAAATGGCTTTTTACTGGGTCAGATAGATGGCTTGGTAGGTAAGGCCATCAGCCACTGGGCCTGAAAATTCAAATTCAATCCCCAGGACCCACAAGATGGAAGAAGAGAAGTGATTCCCAATTCTTTTTTTTTTTAAGATTCATTTTTATTTATTAAGTATACAGTGTTCTGTCTGCATGTGTCCTTGCAGGCCAGAAGAGGGCACCAGATCTCATTACAGGTGGTTGTGAGCCACCATGTGGTTGCTGGGAATTGAACTCAGGACCTCAGGAAGAGCAGTCAGTGCTCTTAACCACTGAGCCATCTCTCCAGCTCCTGATTCCCAATTCTTACAGGTTGTCCTCTGATCTACACACACATAGATGATAGATAGATAGATAGATAGATAGATAGATAGATAGATAGATAGATAGATAGATAGATAGATAGATGATAGACAGACAGATAGATAGATAAATGTAATAAAAATTATTTGTTTGTTTGTTTTTTTGTTTTTTTAGACAGGGTTTCTCTGTGTAGTTTTGGTGCCTGTCCTGGATCTTGCTCTGTAGTCCAGGCTGGCCTCTAACTCACAGAGATCTGCCTGCCTCTGCCTCCCAAGTGCTGGGATTAAAGGTGTGCACCACTACTACTACTACTACTACTACTACTACTACTACCACCACCACCACCACCACCACCACCACAGCCCAGCAATAAAAGTTATTTCTAAATTGCGTTTTACTGTTTCAAATGACTGGGATAGAAATTAAAACAGGGAGATTGATGTCATGACCCCATAAACCATAAGCATTTCAATGTCCCCAGATAAGACTCTGTTGAATTACAGTTGTCTTTTTCCTCACTGCTGTCCATGACTGTCTTCACACCTCCAAGACAGAGCTGAGTAACTGTGATGGACACACAGACCCAAATCCCAAGAGCTGTTTTCCCATCCCTTACCAAAAGTGTTAGTCAAGAGCTGGACTGAAGCGGCCTTCTCTCTCAAACATCAGATAGTGATGAATTTTTTTTACCAGCTCACAGAAGAATACAAAAACCAAGTCTAAAACAACATCGCTCCACCACACCCCAGGGCAAGCCTCAAACTCAGGAGCAGTTGGTCAACACAAGTCAGACCCCATGTTTTTTGGGCTTGTTTGTTTTGTAAGAGAGAGCAAGAACACAAAGCTGGCTGGGCTGGCCGGGCAGTGGTGGCGCACACCTTTAATCCCAGCATGCGGGAGGCAGAGGCAGGTGGATCTCTGTGAGTTCGAGGCCAGCCTGGTCTACAGAGTGAATTCCAGGACAGCCAGGACTATTTCACAGAGAAACCCTGTCTTGAAAAACTGAAGAAAAAAAAAAAAGAACACAAAGCTGGGTGAATAGGGAGTTGAGGGGGGTTCTGGAGGATATTGGGCGAGAGGAGAGTAGGATCAAATTGTATTTTATGAAATTCTCAGTCAATAAATTAAACATAAAAAAGTATAATTTTCCTCGATAAAACTAAAGTAGAATCAGGTACAGTGGAGCATACTTTTAATCCCAGTACTCAGAAGACATAGGCAGGTAGAGTGTGGCTGGAGTTTTCTCCAGTCCCACCCAGGCCTGCAGCCACTGAGACCCAAATACTGTGAGTTCCGGGCCAGCCAGGGTTACATACTAAGACCCTATAAAAAATTAGATTGGTAGATAAATGATAGATAGATAGATAGATAGATAGATAGATAGATAGATAGATAGATAGATAGATAGATAGATAGATATGATGGATGGATGGATGGATGGATGGATGGATGGATGGATGGATGGATGGATGGATGGATGGATGGATGGATGGATGGATGAATAGACAGACAGACAGGCAGACAGATAGATAGATAGATTTTTTTCATAAAGTTACACCAGTTGGAATGGAAGAAGAGACCATTGTTCCGAGGTAATGTTCTGTCTGCTCTTAGTATGAGAGAAGGGAGGTCCTTTCTCTTATTCATGACAGTGAGTGATGTCTCTGGTTGATGGTGACAGAAGAGGTGAGGTCCTCTCTCTCCTTCTTGCCTCTGCATTCTGGCTGCTCTGCCTCCTGCCGCATCTCAGAGGTCTCTGTCCTCATCTTGGTCCTGGCAGGTATGTTACAAATAAACAACTACAATTATCAAGTACAGAGGAATGCCTGGAAGACAAAGACACACAGAGGATTCTTCAGAAAGGATCCACAGAAGAAAGATGAAATGGGATCATTCAGACAAAAGATCAGCTCTAGTTCACGTCAAAGGATAGGACCATCGGAAGAGGGATACTAAGCACACACTCCTAGGATGAGGAAGCAGGAGGTTCAGGTGTTTATCATCATTCTTGGCTACATAGCAAGTTGGAGGCCAGCCCAGGCTACAGAAGACTTTGCCTTTAAAAAAAAAAAAATCAGACTGGGTAGTGGTGCACACCTTTGACCCCAGCACTCAGGAGGCAGAGGCAGGTGGATCTCTGTGAGTTCCAGGCCGGCCTGGTCTACAGAGCGAGTTTCAGGACAGCCACCAAAACTACACAGAGAAACGCTGTCTCAGAAAACCAAAATAAATAAATAAATACATACATACATACATACATACATACATATTAAAAAGCCAATAAAAGGAAAGCAAAGAAGGAAGGGGGAAGAGAAAAGCGAGTCCCAGAAGAGAGGGAGGGAGGGAGGAAAAGGGGAGGGAAGAAAGGAATGGAGGGCGAGAGGGAGGAGAGAAGGGATGAATGGAGAAAGGAGAGAGAGAAAGGGGAGGGAGGAAGTTAATGGACTAGATGTTATTAATTTAATAAAAATATACTCTAGGTAGACAGTTATGGACAACACTGTGTCCCTCCAGGGCCACATATTGAACCCTAGCCCTAGGTGACTATAGTTGGAGATGGGCCTTTCAGGAGATAGATTTACTTAAACGAGGTCATGGGGGTAGAGCCCTAATTCAGTAGGCCGGAATACTGCCGTGGTTACAATAAGAGGAAAGGAAGCCAGAGTCCCCCAATCTACCCCCCACCCCATCTCTCTTATGCCCCCACCCTCACCCCCACCCCTCCTATGTCCTCCCACCATGTGAGGCTGACTGCAACCCAGGAAGAAAGGCCTCCCAGCCTTTCCGGCACATTCCAAGCCTCCACAACTGTAAGAAAAGTACATTTCTGTCCTTCAAGCCACACCACAGCCTATACCCACTCTGTGCAGTATACGTGATGCCAGGAGCTGAGACACTGGGGCACCCGGCATTCAGCCCTCACTTTAAGAAGTCTGAGCTAAGCAAGGGTGGTGGTGGCACACACCCTTAATCCTAGCACTCGGGAGGCAGAGGCAGACGGATCTCTGTGAGTTTGAGGCCAGCCTGGTCTACAGAGCGAGTTCCAGGATAGCCAGTGCTGTTACTTAGAGAAACCTTGTCTCAAAAAAACAAAAACAAAGACAAAAAGAAGAATCCTGAGCTAGCATTGATGTTTGTGGCATGTGTAGGTAGAGTTTTTCATCATTGGGACTGCTAGCTCCCAAATAATCACACAGAGACTTACTGTTAATTATAAATGCTCAGCTGATAGCTTAGACTTGATTTTAACAAGGTCATATAACTTAAATTAACCCATTTCTATTTCCTTACTTGCTGCCACACCCTTCCACCTTCTAGTGCCCTCTCTCCCTGAAAATCCTGCCTAGCTATAGCCAGCTAGGCTGCCAGCTCTTTATTAGCCATTGAGAGTAATATATATCCATAGTGTACAAAAAGATTGTTCCAAGGCAGGCATGTGTGACAGTGAGACATCTCCACAGGCTCCTACCCTGCAATGCTGGGGTGCAGAGTGGTGGTGGACCCTCTTGGAACTGGCATCCACTTTGTCTTAATCTCTGCCCTATAGATATAGATATAGATATATAGATATTTGAAGCCTAGAGGCTTAATTCTGAGATATGTTGATCTGTTGTCCCCAGGCAATAATTCTATCTCACTACTTCTATGATACCTATTTTTTACAGTTTAATATGACTGAAATTAACATGTAGTTAGTATCCACTGAGTCTCATGAACTGCTCTTAGCTTTGATTGAAGTCAAGTTCTTCTAGAGAGAAGCTGAGTTCACTCCACAAATATGGCTCCAAACCATACAGAAACCACACCTTACATTAAACTCTCTCCCTGACCTTTGTTGAATCATTTGGTAGACTCAGATTCCAACAACCACAAGAATGTGTTTGTGGTTCCAATTCAGGGAAGGTTTTCATCTCTGACTCCCGCCCAGAGCCATGTTGAAACATTCAAGGTTTCTTTTTTAACTACTTTGCATAGAAACACCACCACCACCACCACCCCCGCTGCCCCCGCCCCCATTTGCCTTTACGCTGACAGTGTCGCCCCTTTGGTCTTGTCAACCTCAGCTGCTGAATGACCCAGATAGTCTCCACCCTGAGTGTTTTGCCCTCTTGGTTTTTTTGAAGATACTATTTTTATTTGGGTGTATGTATAATTGCACTTGTGTGCGTGTGCATGCTTGCAGGATGCCTGCAGAAGCCAGAAAGGGGCAGATCTCTGGATCTGGAATTATAGGCTACTGTAAATTGCCTGATATGGGCACTGGGAATCAAACTCCAGTCCTCTAGAAGAGCAGCAAGCACTCTTTTTTTTAAGTAATTTATTTATTTTTATTTTATTTACATTGGTATTTTGCCTGCACGTATGTCTGTATGAGGGTGTCAGATCTTGGAGTTACAAACAGTTGTGAGCTGCCATGTAGGTGCTGGGAATTGAACCCTGTTCCTCTGGAAAAGTAGTCAGTGTTCTTAACTGCTGAGCCATCTCTCCAGGCCCTGTTCCCATACCCACTCCCTTTTGTTTTATGGTTTTTTGTTTGTTTGTTTGTTTGTTTGTTTGTTTGCTTGTTTTTTAATTCTTTTTTCTTTTTATTTTTTTCCTGGAACTCACTCTGTAGCCCAGGCTGGCCTCGAACTCACAGAGATCCGCCTGGCTCTGCCTCCCAAGTGCTGGGATTAAAGGCGTGCGCCACCACCGCCCGGCTGTTTTTTCATTCTTGATGTATGTGTATGCATACCCCTGCATGAGTTTATGTGTACCCTGTGCATGCAGGTACCCAGGGAGGCCTGAAGAGGGCATCCGACTCCCTAGAACTGAAGTTATAAGCAGTTGTGAGCCTTGATACAGGTGATGGGAATTGAACCCAGATCCTCTGCAAGAGCAGGGAGTGATCTTGACCACTGAGCCGTCTCTCCAGCCTCATATTTCCCTTTCTTACAGTTCCTTTCAACATAACCAGAAGAGCAGGGCGTAAACGCAATGAGGCAGAGCTGATAGTCCAGGCTCAGAGGTTGTTGGCTAGGTTATACAACAGTTAATAATCACATCTCCAGAAAGCACAAAGGAGGGATTTAAGAATATCTTACCCTGCTGCTACAACTGTTCGAAAGACTGATGGAGAAGTGTAAACCACGTTTTCATCCATTCAGATACTGGCGAAATTATTAAGGCCACTCCACATAGTTAAAAGGGAGGTTTATTTTGTGGGGTAACTTACAAGTGAAGGGATAAGTAACGGGGTCTGGGGAAGGTGAAGCGCAGTCCAGCGGTGTTCTCTGGAGAACTCTGCTTGGTCTACCTCCAGTGTCCAGGGTCCAGGAAACAAGAGAGCCTGCACATCCAGATCTCGGGTCTTTAGGGTTCTCTCTCGGCCTCGCCTTGTAGGCGTGACAGTTACCGAAGCCTCAATGGGAGTTGGAACTTCCAGATCAAAGCTGGAATCGTTGCCCACCACACACTTGTTCACATCTTTAAATTGTTAATTATCTGTCAGGAACACAAAATCTAGCAGTAAAGATCAAAGAAAGTGTTCAATTGATGCTAAATTTGGCATTTAAAAACATGTTTGAGCCAGGTGGTGGTGGTGCATACCTTTAATCCCAGCACCTGGGAAACAGAGCCAGACAGATCTCTGTGAGTTCGAGGCCAGCCTGGTCTACAGAGTGAGATCCAGGACAGACACCAAAACTACACAGAAAAAAACCCTGCCTCAAAAAACCAAAAACAAAACAAAACAAACAAACAAAAAAAAATGTTTGAGCACCAACAAGATGGTTCTTCACATAAAGGCACTTGTTATGGCAGCCTGGTAACTTCAGTTCAATCTCCACACAAACGTGGAAGAAATGGACTCCACAAATGCACCATGGCACACAGATGCCCACACAATGATTTCAAAATGTTTTCTAAAGGGGGCTGGAGAGTTGGCTCAGCAGTTAGGAGCACTGGCTGCTCTTTCCGAGGATCCAGGTTCAATTCCCAGCAACCACACGGCAGCTCGCAACCATCTGTAACTCCGGTGCCAGGAGATCCGACACCCTCTTCTGGCCTCCACAGGCACCAGGCACACATGTGGTACACATACATACATAGATACAGGCAAAACACTCATATACATACAATGAAACTAAACAAACTTCTTTAAAAATAAAAATTGTCCTTAAAAACAAACATTTGATTTAAAAAAAAAAAAATCCCTTAGTGAAGTCTGGGGTAAGTGGCTGAGTGCTTGCCAAGGATTCCCAAGGTCTTGGGGTAATCCTCAGTGCTGCAATAAATAAATACCACTTGGTGATGTATGAAAATTTCACAATAAGTTGCTAGTGAAAGGCCATCAAGACGGCTCAGCAGGGACAGGTGCTTGACCCAGAGCCTGGTCATCTGAGTTTGATCCCTGAGACCCACATGGTAGGAGGGAACTGATTCACGAAAGTTGTCCTCTGACCTCCAGACACATGCTATGGTGTACTCACCCATACACACACACAAATACATACAATAAAATTTTAAATAAAGACTGAGCAAATCTCCTTTGATAAGAGACTTGACTTTTAAAAGTTGAGACAGGATGTTTCTTTTGAGCTCCTCACTAATTACTCAAACAGACACCATACAGTCTTCAACCCACCTTTCTTTCTTTTTTTTTTTTTTCTTTTTCTTTCTTTTTTTTTTTTTTTCTTTTTTTTGGTGGTGGTGGGGTAGGGGTTGAGACAGAGTTTCTCTGTGTAGCTCTAGCTATCCTGGAACTTGCTCTGTAGACCAGGCTGGCCTTGAACTCAGAGATCTACCTGCCTCTGCCTTCTGAGTGCCAGTATTAAAAGCATGTGCCACAGAAGCCCGGCTAACCCATCTTCCTAAAACTGAGGTCTAACATTAGATACATACATGTTACTTCCATGACGTCAGGAGATCACGGAAGAGCTACTGCACGCTCACAGGCAAAAACAAGCAGAAAGGAGGTAAACGGGCCCGGAGGCAGCGGCCGACAGGGACATTCAGGCCCAGCGGCAGCCCACAGAGGTAGACAGGCCCGGCGGCGGCGGAGACAAGCAGACGAAGGTAGGCCTGTGGCGACGGCCCGTGGAGGTAGACGGGCCCAGCAGCGGCAGCCGACAGGGATATTTAGACCCGGCGGCAGCCGGCAGAGACATTCAGGCCCAGCGGCGGCCCACAGAGGTACACGGGCCCAGCGGCAGCCTGCTGAGGTAAACGGGCCGGCAGCAGCGGCCAGCAGAGACATTCAGGCCCAGCGGCAGCCCACAGAGGTAGACAGGCCCGGCGGCAGAGACAAGCAGACGCAGGTAGGCCTGTGGCGGCGGCCCGCAGAGGTAGACGGGCCCAGCGGCAGCCCGCTGAGGTAAACGGGCCCGGCGGCAGCCGACAGGGACATTCAGTCCCGGCGGCAGTGGCCGACAGGGACATTCAGGCCCAGTGGCGGCCCCCAGAGGCAGACAGACCCAGCGGCAGCTGACAGGGACATACAGGCCCGGCGGCGGACCGCAGAGGTAGACAGGCCCAGGGACGGAGACAAGCAGACGCAGCTTGGAACGGGGACACCCCTAACCCCAACATCTGGGGAAGAAGCTATCTCCGTGGGTCAGAACCAGAACGAATCTGAACACTCCTTCTGAGGACAACCCAGGGCCCAGCTGCTGATCCTGTAAAACCCAACAACTTGGAGGTGTTGGTGAGACTACTCTGCTCAGCTGAAACCCATCTGGGAGAGGATTCAGATGCCTACAGTTTAAAGTCTGAAGAAACAAGATCAGCTGAGGAGTTGACAAATGAACAAAACGTGAACTGGGAACACAGAAGAAGGAGCTACCCAGCCACTAAACCAGATCACCAGAATCATAAGTATATAATTCACCGACTGAAATCAGCTGTTCCTGAAGAAATAGCCCAATAGCACCAATTTAACCAAGAACCCCTACTAAACCAAGACTAAAAATTAGAACAAGAGAGGCAATCTCAGACACAGACACCACCTGCACCACACAGAGGAAGAGATGAGTAGACGCCAGTGCAAAAATACAGGCAACAACATAAAGACCTATATGGCAACATCAGAACCTAGTGATTCTATACCTGCAAGACCTAAACATACCATGACAGAAGAAACAGAAGAAATCAAACCTAAAAATGACTTTAAGAAGATGATAGAGGCCCTTAAAGAAGAAATAAAACATTCCCTCAATGAGGAAATAAAAACTTTCCTTAAAGAGGAAATGAAAAACTACCTTAAAGAGGAAATAAAAACTTTCCTTAAAGAGGAAATAAAAAACTCCATTAAAGAGGAAATAAAAACTTCCCTTAAAGAGGAAATGAAAAACTCCATTAAAGAGGAAATAAAAAAACTCCCTTAAAGAAATGGAAGAAAAAACGAACAAAAAACGGGAAGAAATCAAATCAAGCCAAGAAAAAGCAATTAAACAGATGAAAGAAACATTCCAAGATCTGAAAAATGAATTTGAGACAATAAAGAAAACACATGCTGAGGGAATGCTGGAAATAGAAATCCTGACTAAACGAACAGGAACTACAGAAACAAGCATAACCAACCGATTGCAAGAGATGGAACAGAGAATCTCTGACGCTGAAGACACAATAGAGAAAATAGATTCGTCAGTCAAAGAAAACACTAAAGACAAAAAAGTCCTAACACAAAACGTCCAGGAAATTTGGGACACCATGAAAAGACCAAACCTAAGAATAATAGGGATAGAAGAAAGAGAAGAATACCAACTCAAAGGCACAGAAAATATATTCAACAAAATCATAGAAGAAAACTTTCCTAACCTAAAGAAAGAAATATCTATGAAGATACAAGAAGCTTACAGAACACCGAATAGGCTGGATCCAAAAGAAAAGTCCCCTCGCCACATAATAATCAAAACACTAAACACACAGAATAAAGAAAAAATATTAAGAGCTGCAAAGGAAAAGGACCAAGTAACATATAAAGGCAAACCCATCAGAATAACACCAGACTACTCAATAGAGACTATGAAAGCTAGAAGATCATGGACAAACCTCATGCAGACACTAAGAGACCACGGATGCCAACCCAGACTATTATACCCAGCAAAACTCTCAATCACCATAGGCGGAGTAAACAAGATATTCCAGGATAAAACTGAAAGACCCCAGCATACTTGCTTAGCCTAACGCCATTTTGAGCAAGGCCTGGAAAGTACGGGGAAAGTTCAGTTAGAGGACATGGGCACAGGAACAAACAGGGTATCTGCGGTCGGCCACCTGGCCCCAGAACAGGGAACTAAAAGGTCAGAAAAACAACTTGTACCCTAGATAAGAGCCAAGTCAGCAGGCGTGTCGAGCTCGGGGAAAAACCACGAACTGTCCTGAGTTTGAACCTGGCCTCATATGAATCGTCCAATCAGGACCCTGTAAACCATGCTTCTCGCTTCTGTACCCGCCCTTCTGCTGCCCGACCCTATAAAAACCCTCCACTCCAGCCCATCGGCGCGCCAGTCTCTTGAGCCTCTTGAGTGACTGTGTCGCCCCGGGTACCCGTGTTCCTGAATAAAGCCTCTTGCTGTTTGCATCTGACTTATGGTCTCGGTGTGATCTCTGGGCGAGGGTCTCTCCAGAGGGAAGACTACCTTCGGGGGTCTTTCAAAACCAGATTTAATCAATACCTGTCCACAAACCCAGCCCTACAGAAAGCACTAGAAGGGAAAATTCAACCCAAAGAAGTTAAACACATCCATGAAAAATCAAGCAATAGATAATCCTACACCAACATACACCACAGAAGGACAACACAACACAACCAAAAAAATAACAGGAATTAACAATCACTGGTCATTAATATCCATCAATATCAATGGTCTCAACTCACCTATAAAAAGACACAGGCTAACAGAATGGATAAGAAAACAGGACCCATCCATATGCTGCATACAAGAAACACACCTTAACTCCAAAGACAGACACTACCTCCGAGTAAAGGGCTGGGAAAAGGTTTTCCAAGCAAATGGACCTAAGAAACAAGCTGGTGTAGCTATCCTAATATCTAATAAAAATAGACTTCAAACTAAAATCAATCAAAAAAGACCAGGATGGACATTACATATTCATCACGGGAAAAATCCACCAAGATGAAGTCTCGATTCTAAACATCTATGCTCCAAATACAAAAGCACCCACATTCATAAAAGAAACACTACTAAAGTTTAAAACGCACATCAAACCCCACACATTAGTAGTGGGAGATTTTAACACACCACTCTCACCAAAAGATAGATCTACCAGACTGAAACTTAACAAAGAAATAAAGGACCTAACAGATGTTATGACTCAAATGGACCTAATAGATATCTACAGAATATTCCATCCTAACACAAAAGAATATACCTTCTTCTCAGCACCCCATGGAACCTTCTCAAAAATTGATCACATGCTTGGACACAAAACAAATCTCAACAGATACAAAAAAATTGGAATAACCTCCTGTATCTTATCAGACCACCATGCCTTAAAGTTAGAACTCAATAACAACAAAAATTATAGAAAACCCACAAACTCATGGAAACTGAATAATGCCCACCTGAAACATCAATGGGTCAAGGAAGAAATAAAAACAGAAATTAAAGAGTTCCTAGAATTCAATGAAAATGAAAGTACAACATACCCAAACTTATGGGACACTATGAAAGCAGTGCTAAGAGGAAAATTCATAGCTCTAAATGCACACATAAAGAAGATGGAACAATCCCATACTAATGAATTAACAGCACAACTGAAAGCTCTAGAACAAAAAGAAACAAACTCACCCAGGAGAAATAGACGCCAGGAAATAATCAAATTGAGGGCTGAAATCAACGAAATAGAAAACAAGAAAACAATACAAAAAATCAATGAAACAAAGAGTTGGTTCTTTGAAAAAATCAACAAGATAGACAAACCACTAGCCAAATTAACCAAAAGGCAAAGAGAGAGCACCCAAATTCACAAAATCAGAAATGAAAAGGGAGACATAACAACAGACAATGAGGAAATCCAAAGAATCATTAGATCATACTTCAAAAACCTGTACTCCACAAAAATGGACAACCAGGAAGAAATGGACAATTTTCTGGATAAATACCATATACCAAAATTAAATCAAGACCAGATAAACCATTTAAATAGACCAATAACCCCTAAAGAAATAGAAACAGTCATCAAAAGTCTCCCAACCAAAAAAAGCCCAGGACCAGATGGTTTCAGTGCAGAATTCTACCAGACTTTCAAAGAAGAACTAATACCAATCCTCTTCAAAGTGTTCCACACAATAGAAACAGAAGGAACACTACCAAACTCTTTTTATGAGGCTACAATTACCCTGATACCCAAACCACACAAAGATGCAACAAAGAAAGAGAACTACAGACCAATCTCCCTCATGAACATAGATGCAAAAATACTCAACAAAATATTGGCAAACCGAATCCAAGAATACATCAAAACAATCATCCATCACGACCAAGTAGGATTCATCCCAAGGATGCAAGGATGGTTCAACATACGGAAATCAGTCAATGTAATACACCATATAAACAAACTGAAAGAAAAAAACCACATGATCATCTCCTTAGATGCTGAAAAAGCCTTTGACAAAATCCAACACCCCTTCATGATAAAGGTCTTAGAAAGATTAGGAATACAAGGAACATTTCTAAACATAATAAAAGCAATTTATAGCAAGCCAACAGCAAACATCAAATTAAATGGAGAGAAACTCAAAGCGATACCACTAAATTCAGGAACAAGACAAGGCTGTCCACTCTCTCCATATTTATTCAATATAGTACTAGAAGTTCTAGCTAGAGCAATAAGACAACAAAAGGAGATCAAAGGGATACAAATTGGCATGGAGGAAGTCAAACTTTCACTATTTGCAGATGATATGATAGTATACATAAGTGACCCCAAAAACTCTACCAGGGAACTTCTACAGCTGATAAACTCCTTCAGTAAAGTGGCAGGATACAAGATCAACTCAAAAAAATCAGTAGCCCTCCTATACACAAATGATAAAAGGGCTGAGAAAGAAGTCAGAGAAACATCACCCTTTACAATAGCCACAAATAATATAAAATACCTTGGGATAACACTAACTAAACAAGTGAAAGACCTTTTTGATAAGAACTTTAAATCTCTAAAGAAAGAAATTGAAGAAGATATCAGAAAATGGAAGGATCTCCCATGCTCATGGATAGGTAGGATTAACATAGTAAAAATGGCAATCTTACCAAAAGCAATCTACAGATTCAATGCAATCCCCATCAAAATCCCAACACAATTCTTCACAGACTTGGAAAGAAAAATACTCAACTTTATATGGAAAAACAAAAGACCCAGGATAGCTAAAAGAATCCTATACGATAAAGCAACCCTTGGAGGCATCACCATCCCGGACCTCAAACTCTACTATAGAGCTATAGTAATAAAAACAGCTTGGTACTGGTATAAAACCCGACATACGGACCAATGGAATCGAATTGAAGACCCTGACATTAATCCATGCACATATGAACACCTGGTTTTTGACAAAGGAGCCAAAACTATACAATGGAACAAAGAAAGTATCTTCAACAAATGGTGCTGGCATAACTGGATGTCAATATGTAAAAGATTACAAATAGATCCATATCTGTCACCATGCACAAAACTCAAGTCCAAGTGGATCAAAGACCTAAACATAAATCCAGTTACACTAAACTTAATAGAAAAGAAAATAGGAAGCACTCTTGAACGCATTGGCACCAGAGACCATTTCCTAAATAAAACACCGACAGCACAGACCCTGAGCACAACCATTAATAAATGGGACCTCTCGAAACTGAGAAGCTTTTGCAGGGCAAAAGACACAGTCAATAAGACAAAAAGACAGCCAACAGATTAGGAAAAGATCTTCACCAACCCCACATCTGACAGAGGATTGATCTCCACAATATATAAAGAACTCAAGAAACTAGACATCAAAGCACTGAACAGTCCAATTAAAAAATGGGCTAAAGAGCTAAACAGAGAATTCACAAAACAAGAACTACAAATGGCTGAAAGACATTTAAAGAAATGCTCAACATCCCTAATCATCAGAGAAATGCAAATCAAAACGACTCTGAGATACCACCTTACACCTGTTAGAATGGCTAAGATCAAAAACACCAATGACAACCAATGTTGGAGAGGATGTGGAACAAAGGGAACACTCCTCCACTGTTGGTGGGAATGTAAACTTGTACAACCACTGTGGAAATCAGTATGGCGGTTTCTCAGAAAATTAGGAATCGAACTACCTCAAGACCCAGCCATCCCACTCTTGGGCATATACCCAAGGAATGCTGATTTATGCCATAAAGATACATGCTCAGCTATGTTCATAGCAGCACTATTTGTAATAGCCAGAACCTGGAAACAACCTAGATGCCCATCAACGGAAGAATGGATGAAAAAAATGTGGTACATATACACAATGGAGTACTACTCAGCAGAGAAAAACAATGAAAGCATGAAATTTGCAGGCAAATGGATGGAACTAGAAAAAATCATCCTGAGTGAGGTAACCCAAACCCAGAAAGACAGTTATGGTATGTATTCACTCATTGGTGGATTCTAGATATAAAATAAAGAACAATCAGACCACAACCCATAGAACCATAGAGGCTATATATATAGCATGGAGGTTCCTAGGACGACTGTGGCATATAATAAATTTCAGTTTTACTCAATTATTGAAAAAAAAATAGCCAAATGAATGGAAACACATGAACTATGAACCAAAGGCTGAGGGGCTCCCAGCTGGATCAGGCCCTCTGAATAGGTGAGACAGTTGATTGGCTTGATCAGTTTGGGAGGCATCTAGGCAGTGGGACCAAGTCCTGTGCTCATTGCATGAATTGGCTGTCTGAAACCTGGAACTTATGCAGGGACACTTGACTTAGTCTGGGAGGAAGGAACTGGACCTCCCTGGACTGAATCTACCAAGTTGATCACAGTCCTCGGGGGAGGACTTGTCCTGGAGGAGGTGGGAATGGAGGGTGGGCTGGGGGTAAGTGGAGGGGTGGGAGGGGGGAGAATAGGGGAACCCATGGCTGATATGTAGAACTGAATGATATTGTAAAATAAAAAATATATATCAAAAAAAAAGTATACAAGGCAATGGAATTGCACACACACACACACACACACACACACACAAAAAAAAAAAAAAAAAAAAAAAAAAACAAACAAGCAGAAAGTAACTGAGGTAGAAAAACTATTTACGTGGAGGAAGAGTACCCTTGACCTAAGGACCAAATCTACACCAAGGGTTGGGGATTTAGCTCAGTGGTAGAGCACTTGCCAAGCAAGCACAAGGCCCTGGGTTCGGTCCTCAGCTCTGAAAAAAAGAAAGAAAAAAAAAACTCAGGTCATCAGGCTTGTGTGACAAATCTACACCAAGACAAAGGACCTCTGGACCTCTGCTACCTTCTGGTTTTCACTACAGCCTGCCATGGGCTGCAGACTCAGAGGCTCCAACCAGAACAAAAAATGTCCTGAATCTCATGGCCCATGAGCTTGCATTGCATGGATGGTCTGGAGGATGGGTCGATAATTCAACCTTCATAACAATATGATGGCCTTCCAATCACCATGTTAGTCCCTGTTGCTTGAATTTTCCAGTTAGAATTTCTAGCTACACTATGGGGCCTAAGAAGTTCAACTTAGCAAAAGACTTCCTCAGTCAAGTGTTTGCCTCACAAATGTGAGGGCCTGATTTTATTAGAGGGAGAGGGAGAGGGAGAACACCCAGATACGCAGGCTTAATCCCAGCACTGGGAAGTCGGAGGCAGGCAAATCCCTAGTGTACCATAGCCAACCACCCTGTCCTTATTGGTGAGTCCCACACCAATGAGAGGACTCTATCTCAAAAACTAAGTTGTGGGAACCGCAGACATGGCTCAGCACTTAATAGTGTGTTGTGGTGGTTTGAAAGAAAATGGCCCCCAAAGGGAGTGGCACTATTAGGAGGTGTGGCCTTGTTGGAGTAGGTGTGGTCTTGTTGGAGGAAGTGTGTCACTGTGGGGGTGGGCTTTAAGGTTTCCTTTTCTCAAGCTTTCCTCCGTGTGATCGTCAGTCGACTTCCTGTTGCCTCTGGGGCAAGATGTACAGACTCTCAGCTACTCCAGTACCTTGTCTGCCTGCATGCTGCCATCCTCCCCACCATGATGATAATGGACTGAACCTCTGAAACTGTAAGTGAGCCACTCCAATCAAATGTTTTCGTTATAAGAGTTGCCATGGTCATGGTGTCTCATCACAGAAATAGGAAACCCTAACTAAAATATGGGGACTGTTCTTCCATAGGACTGCTGGTTCCCTAAGATGGTTCCCTAACACCTGTAAGTCCAGCTCTAGGGAGAGCTGATACCTCTGTCGCCTGAAGGCACCTGCTCACAAGCACATGTCCCCACCACATACATACACATAATTTAAAAGTACATCTCTTTTTCTTTTAAAGTTGTGGACAGGCCTGAGGAATACTGAGTTTGACTGTGCCCTCTACATACCTGCACACAAATATATGTGCACACATATACACATGAACACTCACATTAAAGGCGGGCGCCACCATGCTCTCTTACAAATACAATTTAAAACAAGAGACCTGGCAAAAGGCATTTGATCCAACTATGGCAAATGCCAAAGGAATAAATGAGCACGTCCTTCAAGCCAGCCACATCTCTAGGCCTTTTTTAAGATGCTGTGAGCCAGGGGTGCGGGTGGGGGGTGTGCATGCTTTTAATCCCAGCCCTCAGGAGGCAGAGGCAGGGAGATCTCTGAAAAGGCCAGTCTGGTCTCCAGAGCAAATTCAAGGGCAGTCAGGGCTACACAGAGAAACCCTGTCTTTAAAAAAAAAAAAAAAAAAAAAAATGATATGCTGTGACTTACAAGGAAAAATCCCAGGGTTCTTTGTGCTAAGATTTAAGTATATCCCACAAGCTCCTGCACAGGAATCTTGATTCCCAGGGCAATGTTGTTACTGTGGTATTGAGAGGTGTTGAGATTTTCAAGAGGTAATGAGGTTACTAAGTAGGATTAATGCCACTCTTGTGGGACTGAATTAGTTAGCCCAGAACACAGCACTGGGAACCCACCCACCCACCCCACTTCTGGCCAGGTTTCTTCTCTTTCTCATGCCTCATTTATCTCTCTGCCTGTCTACGCTTCCACAAAACACAAGGTCCTAAGCAGATGCAGCTGTGGTGATATATTGTGTACCATAATAAAATTTTCCTGAAGATCAGCAAACAGAACAAGCCACTAGATGAAACATAGAGGCCAGGCAGTGGTGGCACACACCTTTAATCCTAGCACTCAGGAGGCAGCGATCTGTCCGGATCTCTTTGAGTTCAAAGCCACCCTGGACTCCATGAGATTGACTCAGTCTAGGAGAGAAACGGAGCCAGGCAGTGGTGGCACACACCTTTAATCCCAGTACTTGGGAATCACACACCTTTAATGCCAGCACTTGAGATCCCATGCCTTTGCTGGGGAAGCACACAAGCCTTTAATCCCAGCACTAAGAAGGAAGTGATAGGGCTGGGCAGAGAAAGACACATAAGGCCTGAGGAGACAGGAGCTAAAGCTTTTCAGCTAGAGAGCTGTCGGCTGAGGACTCAAAGGCGTTCAGTCAGAGGATTTGTGGGGTTGGCGACGTAAAACGTGGCAGTGGCTTGTTCCTTTGTCTCTCTGATCTCTCAGCATTTACCCCAACATCTGGCCCCAGGTTTCTTATTAAAAGACCATTTTAGCATTCATGCAATGTGCAGCCACCTGGTCTTTGACTTCTCAGCTTCCAGAATCCTGCTTCTAGCCTCCAATGGGACTGTGTGTGTGTGTGTGTGTGTGTGTGTGTGTGTGTGTGTGTGTGTGTTACACTACATGCATTCAGGCACGCACACATATTAAATAAATAAATAAATAAATAAATAAATAAATAAATAAGCAAGCAAGCCGGCAGTAGTAGCGCACCCCTTTAATCCCGGCTCTTGGGTGGCAGAGGCAGCAAATCTCTGTGAGTTCGAGGCCAGCCTGGTCTACAAAGCAGTTCCAAGACAAAACAAAGAGGTGAGGAAAAAGTAAATAAACCTTTCCTTCTCTCTCTCTCTCTCTCTCTCTCTCTCTCTCTCTCTCTCTCTCTCTCTCTCTGTAGAAACTGCACTGAGGATGTGGCGCAGCTGACAGAATGCTTACCTCGCACATACCACGTCCTGGCTTCAATCCCAAGCATTATATAAGCCGGGCATGATGGTGCACACTTCTAATTCCAGTACCGGAGAGGTTCGGGCATGGGGGGGATCAGAAGTTCAAGGTCATCCTCACCAGTTCTAGGCCAGTGTGGGATGCGTGAGCCCCTGTATCAAAACAGGAAGAAAACAGAAAAAGCAACCAAAGGGTGAGGCAAGGCCCGCCTTCTAACACCCTACTGCTTCGCTCTGGTTAAAGATTAAGATAATGTTAACCCACCTGTTTTCAATCCTTCACTTCCATTCTCCTTGCCCTCGGGTGACATTCTGGGGAGAGACAGAGAGAGACAGGCAGAGAGAGAGAGAAGAAAAGAGGAGAGGAGAGGAGAGGAGAGGAGAGGAGAGGAGAGGAGAGGAGAGGAGAGGAGAGGAGAGGAGAGGAGAGAGGGAAGGGAAGGGGTAAGGGGAGGGAAGGGGAGGGGAGGGGAGGGGAGGGGAGGGGAAGGGAGGGGAGAGAATACACACCTTTGAACTACACATGAGATTCCTTTCATCTTTAAGGGGTTGGGAATGGGGAACAACATTCAGAAAATAGATGTGCTTTATGAAAGTCCAACAACCTGAATTTGATTCTGGATCCCACAAGGTGGCAGGAGAGAATCAACCTCCACATGCTATAGCATGCACGTGCACGTGTGCACACACTAAATAGGATGATGGATGGAGAGATGGGGGAAGGGAGAGAGGGGGAGGGACAGAGAGGTGGGGTGACAAAGCAAAACAAGGCTTGGATCTATCTAAGCTGGTTCCCCTCACGCCTCCCCTCTCCCGCTCAACTAATCCTCCTCCTCGGAAGCAGCTGGGACTCAAGACACTTCTTTACAGGTAAATGTGAATAACAAGAAGGATCACCTACAGCATGGCATAAGGGAGAGTCAGCATGATGTGGCTGAACACAGCTGTGAAGAGAACGCTGTGTCCCATCTACTCCTCTACTGGGAAGTAGTCATTTGATAAAGCTCCATGGCTGTGGAGTAGCCAGCCTTAAAACCGGACCTCCTATGACAAGCCTGGCCAGTTCCCTTTATGCTGGCCCAGATCTCTGTTGCCCTGGAGAAGTAAGTCTAAGGCAAAGGCTTAAATGCTGAGAAAGAGTCTAGACAGCGCCAAACCTGCTTTCTCTGCGAGTCTAGACATAGATCCTCCAGGCTGGTAGAGCTCTGAGAAAATGTGGCCCCATGCTACACCTGAGTGGAGAACTCTGAGACAGAACACCCAGCCAAGCCAGTCCCTGCTTCCTGGGCCGCATGGAACTGCCCTGATAGAAGATTCTTTAAAAGAGAGACACTTGCTTGAGTGTGATGGTGCACACCTTGAATTCTAGCACTCATAAGGCAGAGGCAAGCTGATCTCCATGAGTTCAAGGCCAGTCTGGTCTATCTGTATATTGAGTTCCAGACCAGCCAGGGATACATAGTGAGTCCTGGCAGGCAGGGAGAATGCTTTCAGACAATTATTGAAACAATAGTCTCTAAGGAAGGGAAAAGCTAACGCTTTGATGCCACCCAGAAGAGGAAATTGCCTCCCGGGAAAAGCTGTCATACAGTTCTGACAACTTGTCAGACCAGCTTGTAGAGACCAAGACAGTCATGGGTCCGTGACTAGGACTGCTTATTTATGCATAGCTCTTGTCCTCTACTAAAACCCAAACTTCGCATCCGGACAAAGACAGACTCAGGGGTCACTGAACCCCATGTGGCCACAGTAAAGAAATCTTTCTCAGCTTTTCAACATTGCTTGTCTCCTGTTTTGGACAGGTGACCTTGCCTAGCTCAGAGAAACTGCCAGAAGCCAGGCTTTGACTCAAGAAACTCTGGAGTCTTAGACTGTGTGAGACAATAAATGTTTTCTCTTCATGCTGCTGCGTGCTTGAGACAGTTTGACCCCCGGCGACTCATAAGACAGTGAGTGGCTGCATACATAGTTGATGGCTCATTCTTCATTTTCTTCTGAGGCTAAAGAATCTCGTAAGAACTTCATCATATGTCAAGGGTATCTTCCCGTGTTGATCATCTGAAGCTCAGACAATGGACCTTTCACCCACTTGGACATTCGGAGACTTGTCTGTGGACATCCTGCCTTCCCCTAAGAGGACTTTCAAGATAAACGGTGCCTTCGAAAATGAGAAATACAAAGAATTAATCTATTCTAAATCAAATTAGTAACATCACGTCCTCAAAGATTCCTGGTAAGGGGGCCAAAAGGTGCCACCTCGGGGAAGTGGTTAATATTGACAGTAGGCGGCTGCCAAGGGGAGGGGCGGGGGAGGGGCGGGCAGATGGGCCTCGACCTCACCCACCACTCCCCATGCTGCCACTAGATGGCAGTGAAGTTGTATCATGCAATGACTCACTTAGCCGGCTGAAGTACTTCCCAGGAATGTCATGGGGGGGGGGGGGAGCAAAGAAATTCTTACTTAATTGCTTAGTTGACATAGTTTTTAAATTGCTATTTCTATTTGGGAATTAAGTTTAATGTGTTGATTTGTGGCCAAAAGTCGTTTTTGGAAAAAAGGTAAGTTTTAAATGTGTTCCTTATTTATCTTAAAAATTGACAGCCTAGAGCCAGGGAGATGGTCCAATGGACACCTGCTCTGCAAGCCTGGTGACCCCTGAGTTCAGTCCCTGGATCACAGGCATAAATGTGGAGGCAGAGAACTGACTTTACAAAGTTGCCCTCTGACCACATGTGTCCCTTGGCCATGCACCATAAACACCTCTCTCTCTCTCTCTCTCTCTCTCTCTCTCTCTCTCTCTCTCACACACACACACACACACACACACACACACACACACAAATAAACATTTAATAACTTTAAAAATATCTTAATCACTGGACTTTATAAGCATTCGTCCGGCTATTCATAATCTTTAATTTGGGGTAATTTTAAAGAGAATGAGGCACAGTCATTTCAATTTTGAAAGATTGGCACCGATAGATCAAATTAGAAAAGGGCACCCATAATTACAGCTCACTTTCTCTTCCCTTCCAATTAGTCCTGACTATAAGAGGTCATCTAGCTTAATAATTAAGCACACAGGCCTTGGAACTAGATTGGGTAGCTTTGGATCCTGTTTCCACTTTGAACTGTGTCTTATTATCTCCCTCAAAAAATAAATGAGTTTTTAAAATGAATTAGTATGCATGGAGCACTGGGGGTAACACTTGTTACTTCGACATGCGGTTTCAATATTGACTAGGTATATTTGCAAACCTAAGGTCCCCGTCTCTGAGGTACCGTGTACTGTGGAAACACATAGTAAAAACTGAAGCACGAACCAACCCTCAGAATCAAAGTCCGCAGCTAAAGAGGCAAACAGAATCAATGGGAACAGGGCCTGACTGTTGACAGAGAGGACACCCTCTCAAAGAATAAACTAGAACCCAACCCATCAAAATCTGGAGTCAGTGAACTTTCACCCCCATAATGGCAAATCACTCTTATTTATTGACGGAGGAAACTCCCCCAAGACAAGCAAGCAGCAATATTAGCACAGATGAAACCCTGAACCATTAGCACACACCGCCATCCATCTACTTTATTCTGGTTATCGCCACTCTACCTAAGGAACTCGACCTTCATTACCCTGGAGAAGGAATGACAGCCAAGTCCAGGGAGAGAGAGAGAGAGAGAGAGAGAGAGAGAGAGAGAGAGAGAGAGAGAGAGAGAGAGGGAGGGAGGGAGGGAGGGAGGGAGGGAGAGTTCTTCGAAGCTTTAGGCTCAAGCAGTGAGAGAATAGGTTTCCAGGGAAAGTTCACAGCTTCCTCTGGTCCCAAACAACTCAAAAACCTTTTGCTATTGGAGAAGAACAAGGGGATTTGAAAGAAAAGCACAAAGGGACTGTGTTCATGATTAGCCACCAGCCACCAGTGTGCTCCAGAGAATGGATCCCCTTCTCTCCCACTGCTGAGCTCAGAGAAAGGAATAACAAAACACCCAAGTACGGCGGGGCTTCTGGAACAGAACAGTCAGCCCCACGGCGGCAGGTGGAAGCCCAACACTGAAGGGCTCCTCGGTCCAGCAGCTAAGCAGAGCAGACGGATATCAGCATGGTGTGTGGAGGCAGATGGCTCTGTAAGAGAGGCGCCACAGAAGTTCCCGGAGCCACAAAGTGGGATGGTGGCGGCACGCGGCTGCCAGAAATACAAGATGAGCCCCGGGTCTCTCCCGGTGGGTGCAGCTGGTGAAGAGACGGTAGAATTTTCCCACCAAGTGGAGCATCACATCAGAGAGACAGAGAAAAGCAGCCGACAGGGAAAGGCTGGGCCCTGGGAAACAAGGGAGGGTGTGGCTGGGAAAACCCTGGAAAGTGGGCGGATCCTGCAGGAAGTGATTTCAGCTGTTTTCAGAAAGCTCAACCCGAGATAGGACTGCTCATTTCCATCACCTGGAAGTTCACGGCAGTAGAGGCCCAGCAAACCAGGCCTGGTTTGCTCTTTTGAAATAAACCTCTTGACCAAAAGTAACTTGAGGAAGGAAAGGTTTCTTTCAGCTTACACTTCCAGGTCACAGTCCATCCTCGAGGCAGGAACTCAGGCAGGAACAGGAGGAACACTGCTCCCTGGCTTGCTCCCAGGCTTCTGGTCAGCTGCCTTTCTTATTGGGTCCAGGCCCATCTGCCTAGGGGTGGTTACCACCCACAGTGGCCTGGGCCCTCCCACATCAATTGGCAGTCAAGAAAATCCCCTCAACAAACAGACCCCTCTGAGGGAGCCAGTTCTTCAACTGAGGCCCTCTCTTCCCAGGTGTGCGAGTTGACAGCCAAGATTAACCATCCCAAAAGGCTAAAGCTTCCCTGCTCCAGGCCCCCAGGTCATCCAGGATGCCGGCTTGCTGATGCTTTACTGCCCTGGTCCAGAATATTACCCTGCACCCTTGAGGAAACTGAGGTGGTTGTCACCATTGTCACAGCCTGCCGGGAAGGCTCACCATTCCAGCCTGGGAAGAAGGAAGACGTAGAGTGTAAAGCCAAGGGCTGGTGGGAGCCATTTTATACCACGGCCGTACATATATTCCTAAAATAAAGCTGTAGTCCCTTATAAAACCTTAACAGATTTTGACTTTGCAATCGTTGAGATACAGTAAAATTTTAATAACATTGTCAGCTACATTTAAAAAATCTTCAGTATTAAAAAGAGTTCTGGCACATATATTTATTCTTTTTATTTCCAAATCCCTGTGTAATTTATTCCCCAACTTCATTCTCCAGATGGTTAAAAAATGGATGCAGAGGGTTGGGGTGTAGCTCAGTTGGTATAATGCTTGCCTAGCATGTGTGTCGTCCTGGGTGGAAGCCCCAGCCTGAATAAACCTGGACTCCCAGCACTTGGGAGCTGGGGGCAGGAAGAGCATCCTTAGTTGTATATCGAGTTCAAGGCCAGCCTGGACTACAGGAGACTGGGTCTCCAAAAGTAAAAACCAAGGCAAGCAGAAGAAAGGGTAATGGCCTTGGGTACAGATTCCCAAGGGCAGTGAATCCACAGGCTGGACCATGTCTATGAGGTAGCTCGAAGCAAAGACCTTGTCTAAACAAAGACAGTGATAACCGATTAAAAAAGGAAATCAATTAGATTGTCCCTTGTGCTTGTTACTTTTCTCTGGCTGTGATAAAACACCATGACCAGGGCAACTTAAGGAGTTGATGTTGGCTTGTGGTTCCAGAGGGTTAGAATCCATAAGGGCATGGCAGAGGCAACCGGCCGGCATGCAGCTGGACCAGGATGCTGAGAGCGCGCATCCTGAACCAGAAGCTCGAATCAGAGAGAGAGGCACCCTGGGAATAGTGCAAGGCCTCTGGAACCTCAAAGCCCCCCGCCCCCCCAAATGATGTACTTCCTCCAGCAACACCACACTTCCCAGATCTCCCCAAAGAGTGCTACCTACTGGGAACTGAGTGTTCAGATGCCAGAGCCCTTGGGAGAAATTTGTCATTTAAACCAATACCTCCCTCTTAGACATTTGCACTAGAAATAAGACTAGAGAGGATATGCTAACAGGAGAGAGAGAGAGGAGGACAGGCAGTCCCGCCATCAGGCTGTGAGTCAGCAGCCACGGTCACCAGCAGGCTGCAGACTCACAGTAATTGACCCTCTGCTACACTGTCCTGTGGCAGTATGTCAGCCAGTGAAGGTCAATGAAAGGTCAAGAGAAAATCAAGGTCGGTGAAATGGGCCCCTGGCAGGCCTCCCATCCCTCACACATTAGCATGGAGGTGTTAGAGATGGAGGAGTCTTGGTGGGGAGGGGGGGTGCGGTCTGGGTGGGTGAGGATCCCTGCTGACTGTGTAAGAGGGGAAAAAAAATACATTTGATGTCTGAGTTCAGAGTTGATCTAGTGGGGGCAGCTAGTGGTTAATTTT
The DNA here is from genome assembly GCF_049852395.1 of Peromyscus maniculatus bairdii. NCBI lineage: Eukaryota > Metazoa > Chordata > Mammalia > Rodentia > Cricetidae > Peromyscus > Peromyscus maniculatus. The sequence continues at coordinate 21,777,621 of NC_134872.1, read as the reverse complement.
ATAACACGGCAACAAAACACTGCGGTGTGCAAACCGTAATTATTCTCACGACGGTAGGTAGCATGCTAACGTGTGGTGAAAGAGAACCCGTAAGGCAGGAACTTCTGTTTGTACCCCGTGTTTGCCCTAACCCTGGCATCACCTGCACCACCTCATAGGGTAAGTTTTCCACATGTTGCCCTGTTTACAGGAAAAACTGCAGATCCTATGCCCTTCAGCGTCACCGCAAGTAACCGCTCTTCGAAGCATAAACTAGAGAGAGGCCCGAGAGACGGCTCAGCGGGTGAGGGCCCTTGTCCCCAAGCCTGATGACCCGCGTTGGATCCCTTGTGCCCACACAGAGGAGAGGAAGAACAAATCCCACCAAGCTGTCCTCGGACCTCCCCATGTGCTGTGGCACAGATGTGACCCCCAACCCCTCCACATGCACACCAAATAAATAAAACAGCAATAAAAAAATTTAAGTCAAAAAATACAAGAAGGGTATAAAATGTAGTTTTAAAGATCTGCTTTCTTTTCTAATTTTATGTCTATGTGTGTTGGCCTCCACATCTGTGTCTGGTGCTCGAGTGGGGAGGTGCCGGGGCGGTGTGTGTGTGTGTGTGTGTGTGTGTGTGTGTGTGTGTGTCTGTGTATGTGTGTTGGGGGGGGGGGGTGTGCAGGGGTCCCTGGAGCTGCATGGAGTTACCTGTAATTGTGGGCCATGGGTGCTGGAAGCCAAACTCGGGTGAGATCAAGTGGTCTCAACAGCTAAGCTATCATTCCAGCCCAGAAAAATGATTTTCTCAATTAGAAGTTGGGGTCGAGAGGAAAGACTTTATTTGTATTTATTTGTTCTGTGTAAGAGAGCCGAATGCTCTACAGCACTTGTGGAGGTCAGAGGACAACTTGTCGATTCTCATCTCCCATCTTGCTGAGGCAGGGTCTCTGGCTTCCACGGCTCTGCGGTGCACTCCAGGCTGGCTGGCCTGCAAGTTTCTGGGTGATTCTTTCATCTCTTTCGTCTCTGCCCCCCCATCCCTTCTCACTATAGGGGTGCTAGGATCACAGGTACCTGCTACTACATCCTGCTTCTTTTTTTTTTTTTTTTTTTTTAAGACAGGGTTTCTCTGTGTAGCCCTGGCTGTCCTGGAACTCGCTTGGTAGCCCAGACTGGCCTCAAACTTACAGAGATCCACCTGCCTCTACCTCCTGAGTGTTGGGATCAAAGGCGTGCGCCACCACTGCATCCTGCTTTTTATAGTCTGAAACTTCCAGGAATCAAGCTCATCAGGGAAATATGTCTCTTTCTTATTTGCTGCTATTTATTCCCAGCAGAAGAATCTGTAATGAAAGTCGGGTTAACAAAAGAAAAGCCTGCAAACTGTGTTTCCATTTTCTAGGTCTAAAGAAATGAGGCCACCTGTGGATTTTCAAGTTTGATGAAGTGGCTGGTGGTGGAGAGATATGATTGAATAAACAGGTTTGTCACGATCCCATGACAACCTCCCAGAGAATTTGACCACACTGGCTAATCTGGACTCTTCTTTCTGTCCTCAGCCATCAGTGGTAATACTGCGCCTCGTCTCTTAAGCACAGCGTGAGCACCTCTCATGTAAGGATTTCATGACCTGCTTCAGAGGAAGGTCAGAGAATTCTCTCATGGCTTGCCTGAGAGATGGGGAGAAGGCCAGAGTCCTTCCCACTTCTGGTTTTTCAAATGACACCTTGCTGCTTATGGATGCCATCATCAAAACCACTACATCCATAGATAAGACCCAAGAGGCTTGCTCTATACTGGAAGCAAAAAAAAGATGAGGCTGGAGAGAGAGCTCCATTGGCACGGTGCTTGCCGAGTAAGCTGGAGGAGCTCAGTTATATTCCCAGCTCGCACAGAAAAAGCTGGGCATGCTTGCCTGGAACTCTGGCACTAGGCTGGCTGGCTAGAGAGCCTGGGTTTCAGTGAGAGGTGGTTCTCAAAAAAGAGGGAGGGGGATGTCATTCACGCACGTGTGTGTGTGTGTGTGTGTGTGTGTGTGTGTGTGTGTGTGTGTTTTTACATGTGTTACACAGTTGCCGATATAAGTCAGAGGACACGTTTCGTATTGTGCACTGTCTACCTTAGGCCTTGTTGGTTTTGTGGTGCTATGAATCAAACACGGCCTCGCACATGCCAGGCAAGTGTGCTAGCAATGAGCTATACGCCCGGCCCTCATCGGTTCTTTAGAGACAGACTCAATGCACGGATCTCATCAAGTTGACTAGGCTGGCTGTCCAGTGAGCCCCGGGACTCCTTCTCTCTCTTTCCAATGCTGTGATGAGATCATCTGTGAGCACACATGGCTTTTTTCTAATGTGGGTTCTAGAAATCAAACTTGGGTCCTTGCATTTCTATAGCAAACACTTTACCAACTGAACCAGCTCCCTGCCCTCCAAATTTTCATTTCTTGTCTTTGTTTTTTTCTTGTTGTTATTATATTTTAAGACTTATTTTTATTTTTGTGTATGCGTGTTTGTTTTGCGTGGATGTTTGCTTATGAATGCAAGTTCCCAAAGAGGTCAGAAGAGAATGTTAGAGCTAGAGTTACAGACAGTTGGGAGCCGTACAATGTAGGTTCTGGGAACTAAACTCAGGACCTCTGGAAGAGCACCTGGTGCTCTTAACCACTGAGCCATCTTTCTGGCCCCTAACCTATTTAGTTTAACATTCAATTATATATATATAAACAACCTTTACATTTAGTGTTAATCATAACATAAAAGCTACTTTTGCTAAATAATACAAAAATAGAGTCCTGAGATGTAAATATGCTCTCTGATGACCCGAGAGCTCTCTGATAGAGCTACCTTCCCAAAAACTAATGCAAGAAATAAAAAAAAAAAAAAAGTTTAACATGGAAATAGAAATTATAAATTATTTTAACCAATACAAGAACTGAGCCACTAACTTCTAGGGCATGACTTGATTTGGAAGCTGAATGTGGGTCAAGTTATTCTCTTGAAACTGAACTCTCATCTCAGTATAGCATTTTTATATTGAAAAATATGATTGAACAACCTATAAAGGGTCTATTTTTCCTGCCCATAGGTCTTTGGTTACAGCTTACACCATGTTTTTCGTTTTGTTTTGTTTCATGGCGAGGTCTCCTTTATCTCAGTGTTTTAGTCAGTGTTCTATTACTGTGAAAAGACACCATGACCAGGGCAACTCTTAGAAGAAAGCACTTATTTGGAGCTCACTTACAGTCTCAGAGGTTTAGTCCATTATCATCATGGCAGGGAGCATGGCAGCATGCAGGCAGACATGGTGCTGGAGAAGGAGCTGGGTGGGAGCTATAGCCTGACCCATTGGCTGGTCCTGATCCTCAGCGCCCAGCCCCAGTGACACACTTCCTCCAGCAAGGCCACACCTCCTAATCCTTTCAAATTGTGCCACTCCCTGGTGACCAAGCTTTCAAATCTATGAGCCAGTGAGGGCCACTCTCATTCACACTTAGGACATAGCCATGAATGACCTTGAAGTTCCACTCCTTCGGCCACCACCTCCCCAGTGCCAGAATTACTATCCTCCACCACGCCCAGGTTTAATGCAGTGCTGGGGATGCATCCCAGGATTTTATGCACTCTAAACATGCACACTACCAGCTGAGCTACCAACCAGAAATTCTAATATTCTTAAGGTCTCTGAAACCCTACCAACTTTGCTAGTTGATTTCTGTCCTCAGACCTACTCAACTGTTTGGTTAGGCCCAGGGTTTTTATTTATGTTATTATTATTATTATTATTATTACTTATTGTCATAGTTAGGGTTTCTATTGCTGCACTGAAACACCATGACCAAAAAGCAAGTTGGGGAGGAACGGGTTTATTTGGCTTACACTTCCATATCACTGTTCATCACTGAAGGAAGTCAGGACAGGAACTCAAACAGGGCAGGAACCTGGAGGCAGGAGCTAATGCAGAGACCGAGACCACGACCACAGAGGAGTGCTGCTTACTGGCTTGCTCTCTGTGGCTTGCTCAGCCTGCTTTCTTATAGAACCTAGGATCACCAGCTGAGCCCTACCCAAATGGACAGGGCCCTCCTACATCTGCTATTAAGAAAACGCACTACAGCTGGATCTTACAGAGGCATTTTTCTCAGTGGAGATGCCCTCCTTTCGGATGACTCTAGCTTGTGTCAAGTTGACATAATACTACTAACCAGGACACTTACTAGTCTTTAAAAGCATAAAAAGAAAAGGAGGTATCCACTCCACCCCAGTGACCCTCAGTCCCAGTGGCAACTGGCTTAAGCTGTTTCATGTAGGATGAAGGTTAGCCATGAATGCTTCCAATTAGAATGCAAGGTCAAATGTCAGTAATGTTCATTTGGAGCCTCTGGCTCACACTTGTACAGGTTAAGGAAGCTCCGTTCCTGTCTTTCTCTCTCTCTCTCTCTCCAAACCCCACCCAGAGAGTCTCAGAACAAAGGAAAGGTACCAAAAAACCCAGTTCTGAATTTGCACCAGCTGCCGAAGTCTCCACCTAAGCACTCACCTGGGCTATACTTGGGCACAAACCCAGCTTATGGCGGGCATATCATCACACCTCACCTACAATCTATAAAACTTTTCTGCCCTGGCCTGGGCTCGAGACTTCTCTGGCCTTGATCATTGAGACTGCAGAACCTGTCCAGGATTTGCTTTGCTCAATATACCTATTCTTATACTTTTTGAATTTGGCTTGATCTGGCTTACTGCATCAGTGGAGAAACTTACTACTGAGGGGCAGCAGAAAACCTATTACATTTTTGTTTGTTTGTTTTGTTTTTCAAAACAGAGTTTCACTATGTAACAGCCCTGGCTATCCTGGAACTCACTCTGTAGGCTGTTGTTTTTATCTAAGTTATTCTATTGACCAATAAAGACTTGGGAGTCAGATGTTGGGATGAAAACTTGCTAGATCAGAGAAGCCGAGAAGCAACCAGCTGACCCTCCTTTTCAGCCGGAGACCCAGCAAGAGATCATCTCTCTGTCTGTCCAAAACCAAAAAGGTCCACAAATCTCTAAGTCCCTCCCTTCTCCTTCCTATGTGCCTCTCTATCCATATCCCTTGGTCCTCCCTACTCTCTATGGCTAATTCTTGTCAACTAGTCACTGACTCTGCCCTCTGATGCAAGGTTAATTTTATTAACACAGTCTCAGAATTTCACAGTACAGTGAAATATCATGAAAGAGTAGGCTAGGCTGGCCTCGAACTCACAGAGATCCACCTGCCTCTGCCTCCCAAGTGCTGGGGTTTAAGGCGTGCACCACCACCTTCGAAAACCTACTAATTAATCGTGTCCTCTAATAATATGGTTGACTGGCCCGTGAGGTCTGTAGGGAAACAAGCCAGACCTTCACATACCCAGTCATCCCAGGAATGTCAAGAATGGATCACACATTGACAGGGTGAAGAAATCATGCCAGGAATGGTGAAGACAGATTTCACATAGATAACCTCACCCCAGGGATGGATGGATCACACAGAGAAGAAATTGTTAGGTTCCAAACCTGGGACAAAGAGATAACTGAGGTGCCTATTGATATATCAACTCTGACACTGGCCACCAGGTTCTCCCAGCCTCCATCCCTCAGTCCCTACTTGTTACAGGGTCCTCCTGGCTGGCACGCCCCACCCCCTACCCTAACATCTGCAGCCCAGGGACTGGGCTGGGCTTGCCCTTCCTTGATTTCTCTGGACCCTGTATTTCAGCCGTTTGGGCTACACCAGCCTCTTGTCCCAGGCTGCCCTCTAGGTCGGTGGCTTCTCTCTTGCTCTCTCTGCCCCTCACCCTCCTCACGTGGCCTGGTTCAGTCTGGTCATGTTCACGCTGGACTTTCCTCAGATGCCTCTGTCTATGCCTCTGACTGTATTCTCCCTTCCATCTATAATAAACCTCCTCCATCATACCCAGGAGCATCATGTCCTCCCTTTCTTTTCTTTCTTTTTTTATTCAGAAATCACTCCTGGAATGGTGAGAATGAGTCTCATGCAGATGAGGTCACCCCAGCAATGGTGAGGGTGAATCACATATAGATGAGGTGACCCCAGGGATGGTGAGGATGGATCTCAAGTGGATGAGGTTAGCCCAGGAATGGTAAGGAGGCATCACACACAGATGAGGTCACCCCAAGAATGGTGGGGATGGATCACACACAGATGAACTCACCCCGGGAATGATGAGGGTGAGTCCCACATAGAAGAAGCTTAGAGCATTTGCTGAAAATCCCTGTCACTGAGACCAGAGAAAACGGAAAAGGTTAAATACAGAAAAGACCTTCAAAGGTCACCTCCCTCCTGGCATGGAAGAGGAAGCCAAGGTCCCAGAAGGCTGGGTATCTCTCACCAAAGAGCATTTACAGAGAAACCCAGCCCAAGACTGCAGGCGCCTTCTACTGCAGGAACAGAAATGGAAAGGGGAAAAAAAAAAAAAAACACCGCTGAGTGAGTCAGACTAGTGGGAACATGGCCTCCCTTCCCCCTCCCCGGCGGTGGCAGGCAGCCAAGTGGAGCTTGCTGCATATTTAATTTAAACCTTTGTCTGCCCTGGCAAGGACAATGAACAATCTGTTTTATGTAAAAAGTCTTCCCTGAGGAAAGCCTCAGCCTCCAGCTGCGAAACTGATTGATGTTCTTAAAAACCCCCCAGGAGCCTCTGCTGGGATCCGAGGTTGCAGTTTCCAAAAAAAAAAAAAAAAGGAGTTTGAAAAAAGGAAAGCATTCCAAACAAACAAACAACAACAAAAAATCTTTCTCCCTTTTATTGTGTTGCTCTCAATATGGGAGAATTAGCCTGAACCCAGTGGGAGAAGCATACAAATAAAGTCTATATTTTACCAGAGGATTTCAGATGGGAGGGGCTGGGAAGGCAAGCTGCTGGGGAGACCGGAGACTTATCTAGAAGCTCCCTGGGCGCGACAACCCTCTCCTTAGATTGCCTGATCTGATCAATGAAGATACCAAAACGTCCTAAAGATGCTCTCAAGCGAAATTCGTGTCAAGGAATGCCACCGTTGGAAACCTTCACAAAATGTTTGATGGAGATTGAAAATCACCTTATTTTGAGAGTTCTGTGGGTTTCCTGGTAGCCTTTTTTCAGAGACCCTGGTTTGGGGGGCAGGAGGCTGGGGAGAGGTGGGGATCACACATCTTGTAAGACCAAGGTTTGTAGTATTGCATTCCAGTTTGGGGTCACCTCCAAGTGTTCCTAGACCTTCTGGACTTCTGCTGTGGCCCTGTGACCTTGGCATCAGCTGGAGCCCAGTGCTCAAAGGTTAACACCGACTTGTGCCCAGGAAACCCAAAGAGGGCAGAACCACTCCACGGTTTCAAGGTCTACCTCTGCCCCCTCCCACTGCCCCCCCCCTCCCCCCCGGCCCTGTGTATCAGATTGGAAGGAGACTTGGGTTAAGAGGCAAGGACCTGCCTTCCCCTTCTGGCCCAGGAGCCAAACTTCATCTTGGAGTCAGAACAAAGCCATGGCTGGATCAGACTGAGGAGCTCGAGCCTGTTTTGGGACAGAGCCAGGACCCAGAAACCATTGCCATGAGCCACCAGCTGGCTCCGGTCCCAGGAACATGTGCAGCTGCCGCCCAGGCCAGACTGGGCCTGCTCACTGTCACAGGGCCAGCCCCTCCATTAGGCCTCCTGGTCTCTGCTCTCACCAGGCTCACACCCAATGCCCTGTGTACTTTGGCACCTTCCTGCCTTGAGGTGTGTCCCGGGATGACTGAGGAGACCTCAGAACCAGCGAGTGACCTACCTCCTCTTATCTTTCTGGGCGTTACGCGGCTGTTCTGAAACTCCTTGTCGAGGTCAGGGTAGACGGCTCCAGTTCCCTCTGAAGTTCATTGGTCTGATGAAAATGAGGACTGAATCATTTCCCTTAACTCTGTGTGGTCTAATTTAAGTGCCTGTCATTAGTACTTCTAAGGAGAACACAGGCGCCCTAGCCCTGGAAACAGAACTCCCTCTCCATATGCCCTAATGGTGGGGGCAAAAATCAGTGAATGGCCACATTCACAGCTGTCTCCAGAAGTGTTTCCTGGTTTCTTGAGCATTAAGCTTCAGTAATAAAGTTAACAGCAGTGCGATTATACTGAGGAGAGGTCAAAGAAGGGGAAATCGGTTTTGAAAAAGATCCTACCATTCCTTTTATACACAGGAAATTATCTCTGCACGCACAGCGATTTCTCAGGGTAAGTGTCCCCACTGACCCGCACTTATAAGATCTGGCTTTTGCCCCAATTGTACTTTCTCTCAATTTTATGAGTCTCTCTCTCCCTTGAATATCAGCCCCAGCAATCTGATGGAGTCTAATAACAAGTCACTTGTAAATAATTTTTTTTTTACTTGTGTGCATGCATGCATGGGAGTGTGTGTGTCCCATGAGCACACACACATGCACGTATGTACATGAAGGTGCCAGCAGAGGCCGAAGAGTGTTGGATTTCCTGCAGCTGGAAAGTTGCAGGCAGTTGTAGCCACCTGACCTGGGTGCTGGGAAATGAACCCTGGTCCTCAGCAAGAGTTCTTAACCACTGAGCCATCTCTCCAGCTCCCCAAGGCTACCTTTAGAATCTCTTATCATCAGGCGAAAGTCCACAGGTATTCAGTAAGCCTTGGTCTTAAGCACACTCCCTGATATAGAATAAAGGGCAGGATGCCACAATGGAGCCAGTGCAGTAGAGGGAGGCCCAGTAGGGTTGACGCTCTAAGAACAAGAAAGACAAGGTCTCCACTGGCAATGTAGGAGAGACTGGGGCTATGTTGCCTAACAAGGTGATAAGCACTTGCTAGCAGTGTGAACCAAGCGCTGTGGGAACCCAAAGGAAGCGACATTAATTAAGATGGGTATGTGGATTAAAGAGCTGGGAATGTTTCCCAGAGAAAGTAACAGTTGAGTTGAGACATCAAAGATGAGCAGGAGCCGGGCAGTGCTGGCGCACACCTTTAATTCTCAGCACTCCGGAGGCAGAGGCGGGCGGGATCTCTGAGTTCGAGGCCAGCCTGGTCTACAGGGTGAGTTCCAGGACAGCCAGGGCTACACAGAGAAACCCTATCTGAGAGAAAATAAAAAACAAAAACAAATGAGCTGTCTAGCTTTGATCAAGGGAGAAAGTTAGTGGGCAGAGTGGTCAGCAAGATGCATTCAGGAAGAGGCAGGATGCAAAAGCCTTCCAGATACTGAAATGTGATGGTACATGCGTGTTTGGAGCACAGCAGGTCCTCTGGAATAGCTGGGGTGCAGGGAACAACATGGAGGTGATATTTATCAGGCTGGATGGAGACTGTCCTGGAAAACAACCCCTCTGGACCCCATCCTAGAGGCAATGGTCAACCACGTGGAGAATCTTAAGCAACAGACGAGGTCAAGGGATTTAAGTCAGCATGTATGACAAACAGAATTGTCCACAAAGGACTCTGGAGGTCACTTGGCTGCATGAACAAGCCAAGTGGAACAAAGGCTTTCCCTTCGTACACTGCCAGGGGTTGCCCTAAAGTGAGTGTCCTACAGGACTGCCAGGTTTTTCCCACCCCAGCTACAAAAGCCACAGCTCTCCTCAAGCCTCAGCGTTCAAATCTCCAGAGCTGGAGAGCTTGCTTTCTGAGACAGCTCCTCAAAAACAATTAACACCTCGCTCACAGACTGTCTAGTACCCTAATGTCTGTCTACCCCCAGTGGTAATAAACTGTTCCTCACACTTTTTCCACAGGGAAAGTGATAGAAGGCAGAAACCTACCCCTGGAGCACTAAATGGTCATATTCTAGTAGATACCTTGCCTTGGATTAATAAACAAACTAGATTGTAGAAGACTTCTCTTTCTTGTGACATTTGTTTTCTAAATTTCTACAATGAAGCCTGCCTTTGAAATCTATCCCATAGGAAGCTGGCGAATGCTTCCTGACTCTGGTACTTTAAAAAAAATACACTGTTTTTTATTTTACGTGTAGGGGTGTTTTGCCTGAATTTATGTCTGTGCACCACATGTGTGCCTGGTGCTCTCTCAGAGGCCAGAGGAGGACAGTTGACGTCACATAGAATCATGAACTACCATGTGGGTCCCTGTAGGTCTCTGGCCCTCCGGTGGTGCTTTTTTGACCAAGGTGACCTGTGAAGGCACATACAATGATTGGCCTAAAGTAGAATGGCCTGGGAATGGAACAAGGCATTCCCACTTGTTGTAGGGGTCTGGAAACTTGGCTCATCAGTTAAGAATGACTTTGGCCAGGCGGTGGTGGTGGTGCACGCCTTTAATCCCAGCACTCGGGAGGCAGAGCCAGGTGGATCTCTGTGAGTTTGAGGCCAGCCTGGGCTACCAAGTGAGTTCCAGGAAAGGCGCAAAGCTACACAGAGAAACCCTGTCTCGAAAAACCAAAAAAAAAAAGAATGACTTTGACTACTATTCATAAGGCCCTGGACTTGACAGGCAGAGGAACACCTCCTAATGTTATTAATACCCCATTTTTTTCTCTCTGCTCATCTTCACTAGGACCACCTTTATTGGAAAGTTGATTCTCCCAATTTTAGGAAAACTGCCAGTTAAAATCAGGTCTCTAACATTCAGATCTAATGGTATCAGAGAAGACTTCTGAATCAGTTGTCCAACCCATTATTATGAAACTCACCTGAACTGGATAAGTTTCATTCATATATCTATGTGTTGAATATCTACTCTACTGACCAGCAGTCTAGGTTTATTTAGAATTCTAAAATACCATTGAATAACTAATTGACTGAAAACAATTAATACATATCATCAGATGCAGGAGTATAATTCATACAAGTTGAGCATCCAAAAGCAGCTTACACAGCCTTCGTACTGAAGGTAGGCACCAGGGACCAGCATTATTGGCATGGTCCAGTATCTTACAGACTCAAATCTCTGGCGGTGTCCCCATCCTACTGAATCAGACCCTGCAGCTTTACAAAGGTTGACAGAAGAGCCCTGGGAACACTGGACTTGGAGGAGCACTCCAACCAGGTGGGCACAGTAGCAGATGTCTGTGATCTCGGCCTTTGCGAAGTGGAGGCAGGAGGATCAGGAGGTCAAGGCCATCTTCAGCTGCACAGTGAGTTTGAGACCAGCCTGGGAGACCTGAAACACGGTTTATTAAACAAACAAACCTTTGAGAAGTCTTCATCGGCAAGGCAGATAACAAACAGCACTGTGATTAGGAATAGACGAGAAATAAGATGGAGAATAAATAACAGATTGACAGGTTATGATGGACTGCTTCTCCTCTGACTGAAAGAACTACCAGCCACAGGCAGCCAAAGAATGGATCTTTTTTCCCCCAATTTTATTTTGTTTTTAATTATGTGTGCGAGTATGTACACTTAGTTTCAGGTACCCAAGGAGGCCTCAAGAAGGGCAACAGATCTCCTGGAGCTGGAGGTAAAGGATATTGTGAGCCATCTGATATGGGTGCTGGCAACTGAATTGAAAAAGCAGTAAGTACTTCTAAGGGCTGAGCCGTCTCTTCCGGCCCCTGGACAGATCCTTCTTTTTTTTTTTTTTTTTTTTTTGGTTTTTCGAGACAGGGTTTCTCTGTGTAGCTTTGCGTCTTTCCTGGAACTCACTTGGTAGCCCAGGCTGGCCTCGAACTCACAGAGATCCACCTGGCTCTGCCTCCCGAGTGCTGGGATTAAAGGCGTGCGCCACCACCGCCCGGCCAGACCCTTCTTAATAAACTGATTTCTCTGTTTGTTATTTGGTTAGTTGGTTGGGGTTTTATTGTTTGTTTATTTGGTTGGTTTTTGTTGTTGTTTTGGTTTCTTGAGACAGGATCTCTCTACATAGCCCTGGCTATCTTGGGACTCACTGTCTACACCAGGCTGGCCACAAACTCACAGAGATCTGCTTTCCTCTCTCAGCCCCCCTAGTTCTGAGATTAAGGGCATGCACCATCATACCTGAGCCTCTCTCTGTCTCTCTGTCTCTCTCTCACTCTCTGTCTCTCAAGATTTATTTTACTTTTAGTTGTGTGTGTGTGTGTGTGTGTGTGTGTGTGTGTGTATAGAGTATGTGCACCAGAAGAGTCGGATCCCCTGAAGGTGGAGTTAGAGGTGGTTAGTTGCAAGCTGCCCCAATGTGGGGGCCGGGAACTGAACTTGGGTCCTCTGGAAGAGATTCGGGCACTCTTAACTGCTGAGTCATCCTTTTGGCCAGCCCCAGATGGATTGTTGTTCTTAATGAATGGGTTCTCTTCTGGGGACCAGAAGCCGAATGGTGGGAAAGAGGTAGGAAAGTCTGTTGGAATCTTGGAAGATGGAGAAGGACCTCATTTGGGAGCATCCAAATGCTCGGAGCCTGGTTATCCGGCAGTTGCTCTGGTCCAGCCATCCCATGTCCTCTTTTCAGCTTAACTTAGATCAAAGGGACTTCTGCTGCTCACCATCAAAGCCACCTTAACTCACACAGCTTTGCTTTTCCCAGGATACGGATCTGCTAAGAATAACTGTGTTTGGTCTGCCTTGGGAGACCCATATGTTTTCTCCTGCGCTCTAGGCTTGACTCTCCCAGCAGGCGCACACTGAGCTTTGCTCACATCTGGCATGGCATAACAAAGTGTTTGTGCCATGTTCTTACGTTGTTTTGTTACATATTTTGAAAATGCTGATGGTTTTTTATAACAAATACTCTGGTTTGGGTTCCTTTTCTGCACATGAATTAATGTATCTTTAAAAACATTTTTTGTAGTGTTATACATGCCACAATGTGTTGGGGTGGTGGTGGTGTGGGGGGAAGTCAGAGGACAACTTTGTGGAATCAGTTCTCTCCTTGCACCTTCGTGTAGATTCAGGGATTCGAACTCGGATCCCCAAGCTTGTGCAGCAAGTGTTTTTACCCTCTGAGCCATATTGCTCATCCCTAGCACCCCTAATGTATCTGTGTGTGTGTGTGTGTGTGTGTGTGAGAGAGAGAGAGAGAGAGAGAGAGAGAGAGAGAGAGAGAGAGAGAGAGAGAGAGACTCTCCTGCAGTCCTGACTGGGGCTAGCCTTGAACTCACAGAGATTCATCTGCCTCTGCCTCCCTAGTGCGGAGGTTAAAGGTATACACCACCACTCAGCCTAATATGTCTTTTTCAGAAAAATAAGTTCATATGTCCTCTTTAACTGAACTATTTATTGTTCACTTAAAAACTGTTTATATATATGAGTGTTTTGCCTTCATGTACATATGTGTACCACACATGTGCCATGTCCAGTGCCTGTATCAGGTCAGAAGAAAGCATCGGATCCCTTAGAACTAGAGTCAACAGAAGGGTATGAGCTACCATGTGAGTGCTGGGAACTAAACTCCTAATTTTCTGCAAGAACAAGAGCTCTTATCTGCTGAACCATCATCTCTCCAGCTTCCTACTGCCCCATTTTTTTCAAATGAAGTTGATTTTTAAGCATTTCTTCCCAAAGATTGAATCACCGTAGAAGCAATGGTTTTCTCTTTTACATATAATGTGCTTTTCAATCAAACCCTGGCTAATAACTAGGCTGTTTGGAAATTAACAGACCTAATAAACAAGAGCAATAATACAGGCATTTAACACTTATTTACTCCTCATTGTGACAAAAAAATCAAGACTCTCTTTATTGGTCTAATTTTTCATTACTGGGAATACTTCATCTACAATATTTTCCTTTTTTAAAAAAAGGAAATCTGAATACTACAAACCAACGAGGGTCAAGTCTTCCAAGGAACAAAGATGACATCACACAGGGAAGTGAGTCACTGTGCATCACCACGGTGACTAAAGGGACTCGCAGCTTTCGGAGCCAAGAACCAATTCTAGGCCTAGCGGTCTGGAAAAATGACTCATTTACCACCTCTCTTAGCTCCCTCAAGATCAAACCAACTGCAAATTGAAGGAGGTCTTCTGAAACTCAAGTGGCTGGGCTTGAGCTAACACGCCCCAGCAGCACACAGGGATTGATTTCCACATCTGGAATTAACTGGTTCTTCTGCCTGGAGAATGTAGGCTCGGCCTTGACAGCAGTGTGGGACTCTTATCTAGGCAAACCACGTCTAAACGCTGGAGTAGCCATTATCTTTGTGGCCTCTACGCATAAGCACATTTGGAGGGGGCACCACCCCGTTGGTTAACTATCTACCATCACTCATGTTCTAATAACCACTGTTGACACTAATCTGAAAGGGCAGACCCAGTGAGGACTTTTGTCAACAGAAAGCCAAAGTGCAGGGACAGATAACAGGTCTCTTGTTTGCCCTGAGGTTACCTCTTCGGGTAAACAGAGAAACTGCCCAGTAAAGTGCAGATTGGAAAAGATGTCAGACTAAGTTAGAGCCCCCAAACCATGACATGTTTCTCAGAACTTCTTAGAAAGTGCTTTGCACAGAGCTCTTGAGTCCTTCATACCTAGAAGTCTGAAGTGGATTCTTTTTAATAATGTTGCCAGTTAGGGGGAGTCTCTCATCTGGCTAACCAAGTGACAAACGTGGAGGACTGTCACATTAACCCCCAGAGATTCTGATGTAACTGGAGCCACCCTCTCAGATAACAAAAATCAGTTAGAATTTCAGAATATCAGCTGTCCCCTTTGGAAAAGACGTTGTAATTCCTCTCCAATATTTTTCAGCTCTCTACAGTCTAAATATTCCCATCTGACTTAATCGGGTGAATTTCACCTTAATCATTTGATACTGATGGGCACCTGAAGTACTTTGCAAGTTCTGCTAAGTAGATTCCTAGGGAGGGTTGTTTTGTTTTGTGTGTGTGTGTGTGTGTGTGTGTGTGTGTGTGTGTGTGTGTGTGATATCTAAACACAGCACTCAGAAGTAGAAATGCCTTTAGTGTAAATACCTACAGAGCTTGCCAGGTATGGTGGTATATACCTATAATCTCAGCACGTGGAAGGTGCCAGTGGAAACATCAGGAAGTCAGTGTCATCTCTGTATACCTAGAGAGTCTAAGTTCAACCTGAGCTACACAAGACCTTGCCTCAGAAAGAAAGAAAAAGAACAATCAAAACCAACTTAATTTGTGTGTGTGTGTGTGTGTGTGCGCGCGCGCGCGTGCCATGTGTGCGGGTCCCCACAAAGGCCGGAAGAGGACATCCGACTCTATGGAGCTGGAGTTACAGGTAGTTGTGAGCTATCTGGTAGGGAGGCTGGGGACCAAACTCAGGTCCTCTGGAAGAGCAGCAAGCGCTCTCAACCACTGAGCCATCTCTCCAGCCACCCACCCACCCCAAAACAAATTCTTGAAGCTTAGTCACTTTGTATATCCCTTGTTGCCCGTTTCTCAGTGAGAGTTCTCTCTGCTAAACATGTGCTGATCACATCGTACCTGTGCAAGATGAATGCTAGATGCTTGCATGGAAATGTAAGATAGTAACTGGGCAGTGGTGGCACAAGCCCAGCACTCAGGAGGCAGAAGCAGGCGGAGCTCAGTGAGTTTGAGGCCAGCCTGGTCTACAAAATGAGTTCCAGGACAGCCAGAAGTATTACACAGAGATATCCTGTCTCAAAAAACTAGAAAGAAAGAAAGAAATGTAAGATGCTATTTCTGCCCTCACATGGCCTGTGGTGCAAATGAACAAGCCAGCGAAGTAGGTCCTTCCTTTAAAAACACAAAAGTAGGGCCGAGGAACTTTATATTAACTTACCCCAGGCCTACAGGAAGTAGAGCTTTATCTTTATCAATTCATGGACTTCTAACTCTCAGTCATAACCCGCAATGCCTAACACTCGGGAACACTGTGTTCTGACTACCAGGGGGCACAATCATTAACCTCGAGAAATCTATAACCACAAAGTCCCTAAGCCAATAATGCAAACCCTTGACCACACGTGAGGAAGCTTTAGCAGTGCTCTGAGTGTGGGCACCGTGCTCAGGGATCACTTCCTCTGTGGAAGTCTGAGGTTTAAGAGGCTCATGCGCAGAAATAATCCCCAACTTAATGATTTTAAGCCTCTGGAGGCTGGGAGCCAGCTGAAGAAGAGCTGAGGCTTTCCCCAGTAAAGCCAGGGCATTCTGACTAATGACGGCAGGGAAGGTTTTAGCAGGGAAGTGTGCGTGAGCACGGCGTGGGGGGTGGGGGTGGGGGCGTGAGTGTGGGGAGAGGGGGTCTGAGGAGGAAGGAAACCAGAAAGTCTCAAAGGGAGGCAAGCTTAAACACACACTGCAAGAGCCGAAGTATACCTCAAAATGAGCCCATCCCTGTGGTCGCTCGCTGCCCTTGCTCTCCCAACCTGCCCTTGGGTTTTGCCAGTACCGGGGTCAAGAGAGCCCATGGTACGAGACGATGTGTGTATCCTGAGCCTTGTGGCTGCACAATCCGCTCCTCTCCACACCCTCTACTGTGCATCGCTTCACGACCCCCACTCTCCACGCCACGCCAATCGTCACCTCCCTCCAGGGGTGGCCGATCTCAAAAGTTTGCCCCTTCTTCACCTCCGGTGTCCATGGCTACCCTCTGTGATCCGCCGGTGGGCTTGAGAATGAAGAGGAGATGGAGAGAGAGGAAAAGGCAGGGCAGGTTTGAGTTGGGGGGTCTTATTCCCCTTCCATCTCTCTATGTGGAGAAACCTTTGCCTCCCAACATCTCCATCGTTATATACACAATTTCTGTAATGAATTTCTTCTCTGGTAGACACTTAAAATGTTTCCTGATTTTCTTACTTTATATATATATATAATTGATATGTTAACATGGTGACTTGCCAGGTAGTCCAGTTGTGATGATATTCAAGAGTGGAATAAAAAGCCCAGTGGTGGTGGCACACACCTAATCTCAGCACTCGGGAGACTGAGGCAAGTGGGTCTCTGTGAGTTCAAGGCCAACCTGGTCTGTAAAGTAAGTTCTGGGACAACCAGGGAAGTTACACAGAGAAACCCTGTCTTTAAAAAAAAAAAAAAGAAAAGAAAAGAAAAAAGAAAGAAAAGAAAAAAGAAAGAAAAGAAAAGGAAAAAATGGAATAGAAATATTAAGTCCTGTGTCATCCCCACCCCAACACACAGGGATCACATAGATGATGATTCAAATAGATCTCTCTCAATGAGATTCAGGAGAAACTGGGTCACCAGCTAAGTAAGGACAAGCTGCTGTCCTTGGAATCCACTGTTCCTGAGTGACCAAGTGTCCTGCCCTTACCACACCACTGTCTCATCTAGGAGAAGCTGTAGGAATGTGATGGTCATGTGGCTCTGCCCTTTGGGCATGCTGAATATATTCACTTCCTTAGTTTATTTTAGTTACCAGAATATTTCAAGGAGGTAGTAGTAGAAGATGAAAGAAGGAATGTTTTTATTAAAAGAAAGAGAAGAGGAGGGAGGGAGGGAAGGAAGGGATGTCTCAATGGTTAGGATCGATGATTGTCCTTGCAGAGGACCCAAGTTCAGTTCCCAGATGTCACATTGGGTAGCTCATAGCCACCTGAACTCCAGATCCAGGGAATCTAACGCTCTCTTCTGGCCTTCATGGACACCTGCACTTTTGTGCACATACCCATACAACACATACGTTATATACATGATTTCGATTTTGTTTTTGTTTTGTTTTTTGAGGCAGGGTCTCTCTGTGTAGCCCTGGCTGTCATAGAACTTGCTCTGTAGACCAGACTGGCCTTGAACTCATAGAGATCCACCTGCCTCTGTCTCCGGAGTGCTGGGATTAAAGGCATGCACTACTACTGCCCGGCTCAACTTAAAATTTTTCTAAAAGATTTTTTTTTAGAAAAAAAGAGGAAGTCAGAAATGACAGAAAAGAAAAGAGCAATGGGAGCCAGCTCATAGAGTTCACCAGTGATCAGTCCCCAAGATGAAACACAGCTCAAATGGGAAAGGAACAGTCATCCAAAGAGGAAGCAAGAAAAAGGCCAGTTCCCCTTAGTCAGGACTTTCTCATGGCTTCACAATTCGGTGGAAATGCCTACAATTTGGGAAACCAGATACACTCAGAAAAATGAGAATTTAATACCTCATTTCACAGTAAGCAAAGGTGTACTTGTAAATTCACCTTTACAAGTTCAGATATGAGAAGGCTTCTCTCTTAGTATGTAGAGCATCGGGTGTCCATGTGCTAGATTTCCTTCATCTCATTATTATTAATGAAATTTTTGTTTTGGTTTGGTTTGGTTTTTTTGAGACAGTTTCTCTGTGTACCTCTGGCTATCCTGGAACTAGCTCTTTTAGACCAGGCTAGCTCTCAAATGCACAGAGATCCACGTGCTGGGATTAAAGACATGTGCCGCCACCACTTGACTATTGACAAAAATTTATAATTCATGTATATATGCACACAAAGTACATCCATATATACAAAACTTATACTAACCATATATTTTCTAAGTCATTAAACCAACTCTTTCACAAAAACAGAACCTGTTTCACAGAACCTGTTGTTTTTTTATAACATATACACATGTACACACCTACATGTGCATGCATACATACACACATACACATTATTTCTCAAGACATTTTTAAATAAGCTTATTTTGTTGATAAGAATCTGAGCTGTTTTTTTTTTTTTACATACTATATATTCACCTTCATTTCACGAAAAACATAATAAAAACGTAGGCACTTGCTGGAAATACAATAGAAAACAGCTGTTCCTTTGGCATTGTCCTGCCGTAGAAATAAAGGCTCTCAGGACAATTCCCACAGCTGGCACACTCCATGTGATGCACTCATTACCACAAGTAAATAAAGTCAGTAAATTACTAGCAAAGCACGGAGGCCATCATGAGTCTAGAAAATACGCCTTTCATCAGACTCACTTCACATTGTATATTGCCTGGGCAAAAAGCAAATAATGATGATCAATGGGGAATTAATATTTTAGTCGAGGAGGAATGCAGATGAATGCATACTATAAATTATTAACCAGTACCTGAACTCTATCCGCTTGGCACAGCATGAAGTAGGCTTCTAAAGAGACAGGATCCATATCTTCTACCTGCCTTGTGATAGTGACTCTCTAACCCATGGATAATATCCATAAAGATACATTTCTCCGAGACATTCAAGAGGGAAATTTATACCTAACTCTCTCTTTCTGTAATAGAATGCAAGCAGAACATAAATATTTCTATGGTTGTATTTACATAGACATACATGTTTCATGTCCTATGTCTATAAATATCATTATGCTGTAGCAAGAAAGTGATTGATGGGTCGGGAGTGGAGATCTATCAGTTATCACTTGACATTGACTGTGACCAGCACTGACACCTTAACCTCTCTGGCCTTAGTTTTTGTTTCAGCTGTAAAAAAAGAGTCAGATCTCACTGATGACCTTGAAGAATACACAGCTGTAAAATTCTGCACAAGAGCCCCACCACAAACGAGCTGTAGAACAGACTAGGGAGAAGTTACGATCAGGGCTTGGGTATAAAAATGAAAAATGAATATTAAAAATGCACTCTGTTCTCTAAATGGCTAGAATGTATACTGATATGAGAGCGACTGTAGTGTCTATAATCGTATGCACATACAATCATGTGTATCTATGAATTGCTGCTCTCTTAATGAAAAATGTAATTACTAACCAGTAATTGTACACGTGATCAAGGAGCCTTACATTTGCATACTAGCCTCACATACAAGTTACACAGGAAATGATTAAACAATCAGCATAGAAAATGTGCTCCTGGAAATATTGTGTAACCATAGACTCGCAATCCCCTGGTTATGCAATTCTTGTAAGCAGAAAGGAAGGCAGCATTTTCCTCCAGTTCGAGGAAGTGAACTCAGGACCCCTACCACTGAGCTACACCCTCCGGCCTCTCTAGAAGCTTTAAGAGACCCTGAAATGATTAGGCCCCTCTTTGCCAAAAACCCACAAGAGGAAAGAAGAGAATATCGTATCTCACGATACAGGTCAGACTGAGGGAGGGCTGCCTACAGGGAGGTGTTTGTAAGCCAATGGCTGTGGCAGAGACCGAGGAGAGATGGGAACTGTAGACAGGGAAAGGGCCGTGGTTGTTTGGGACTTGTTTTGAAGATGACGGAAGCTTTTGGCTCGGCTACGCACCTTTGGAAAGACCCTACCTAGAGCTGTCAGAGCTTAGAGAAGTCCTGTTTCCCTGCTTTGTAGATGAAGGAGACCAGACAGGGTATGTACCTGGCCCTGGACTGAATATTTGTCAAGCGTCAGACTTGAAGTCAGTTTTCAACTCCCAGCCCAGCCTGGGTTCACTCATTGCTTCCCTGTCCTGTGCACGGATCCAAAACAAATCTTTCCCTCCCTGACTTTCCGTGCTGGTCCTCCAGGGGTGAATAAGAGCTTCTGTTACCCTACCCTCCCTGAGAAGGTCCTCCAAAGCTGTCAAGTTTCTCCCCAGCTGACTCATGCTTTGCGTCAGTCAAATGACGCCTTTGGAGCTATCATTCTGAATACCTACTCCCAGCTGGGCCATCTAAGAGCCAAGCCACTTCTACCAAAGCTTTCAAAGCTGCTCTCCTGCGAGGAATGGGGAGGAGGTGAGATTCAAAGTTCTCTGTGATTTACTGGCTTCAGCTGTTACCTGGGTGGCTGGAGAGATGACTTAGCAATTAAAGGCCCTTACTGCTTTTCCAAAAGACCCAAATTTGATCCCCAGCACCAATGTCAGGTGACTCACAACTATCAGTGGATTTATCACCCTCCTCTGGCTCCCAAGGGCATCCATACATACACAACACACACACACACACACACACACACACACAAATAAAAATAAATCTTAAAAAATAAAAAGCAGCCAGGCAGTGGTGGCACATGCCTTTATCCCAGCACTTGGGAGGCAGAGCCAGGCAGATCTCTGTGAGTTCGAGGCCAGCCTGGTCTACAGAGCGAGATCCAGGACAGCTACCAAAACTACCCAGAGAAACCCTGTCTCAAGAAGCAAAACAAAACAAAACAAAACAAAACAAAAACCAATTAAAAAAAAAAAAAGCAAATGAAACTGTTATTTAAGGGCAGGATTGTACCTACAATTCCAAGGACACAAAACCCAGAAAATAATTAACAGTATTTTAAAATCTTATTTCATATAAACTAATTCAATTCTATAAGCAGGGAGTAGGCATTCTGAATTATGTCTTCATTTAAGAAGAATGGGGGGAAAGACCAAGTGGTGGTGGCAGCGGTGGCGCACGCCTTTAATCTCAGCACTCAGGAGGCAGAGCCAAGCGGATCTCTGTGAGTTCAAGGCCAGCCTAATCTACAGAGTGAGATCCAGGACAGGCAGGCACCAAAACTACACAGAGAAATCCTGTTTCAAAAAAAAAAGAATGGGAGGAAAGGATCAGAAAGATTTTGATATGCTCAACACCACGCACCTAGATAGTTTCAGATTTGGAAGAAGGGGATCCTTTAACACGCTGTTTGGCGCTTCCGTCTCTAGGCTGTGTTTGCCCTATCCTGAGTGCTACACTAAAGTGACAGTCTAAAACATGTAAATTAAATCTCCCTCAGACACAAGATGGCAGGCTGCTACACTGCCGAGACAGTTACTCCCCCCCCCAATTAATTTTGTCCCATGTAAATTATGTGGTTAAAGCCTCACCATGGAATTTCAGATACAAAGACGGTTTGAGAGTCGCCCTAACAGTTTTGAGTTCATCAAGCTGGGTCGTGAAGAAAGAGGAAGCCAATGAAAGGAAAAGTTGACTGCCCTGAAAGTTGCTTTGAAACACTTAGAAGTTCCCCAGATGCACAGAAAGAGGTCTGGGCCCTTCCTCTCCCATTCCTCCATCTCCAAGGGAAACAGCTTGAGACCTGCTCTCCATCACTTTCTCTGCACTGGGAAGTTTTTGGTACAGACCGGGAGTTACGTTCCCAGGCACTGTTGCCACACTCTCTTGCGGTATCGTTTCTATTCCACAAAGCCCAGCCACGCTCTACAGGAAAGTAGCTTAAAATATTTTAAGTGGAAATGGATTCCAAAGGACACATGACCCAACTATGCTATTGGAGTAAGAAGAAGAAAGAAGCTAGAAGGAGCAGGGTGGAGACTCTTTTTGGAGTTTCTTGGAAGCCTAGACTACATGAAGAAAGACCTTGGAAGAGACAAGTCAAAATTAAAGCATCTCCATCGTAAGCAGGGCTCAGAGGCCACCAGTATCTCCTGGACTCTTCCCCGAACAAAACAACAGCATGTTTTTCAAAATAAGTGAAAGAAAGTTTTCTTCCCTTGAAGACGAGGAGTTTATTCCACAGACTCGAAATCAGACCACACTGAAGCTCTGCCTGCAAAAATAATGGTTTTTCCTGACATTTTGAAACAGCACAATTTAACAACTCAATGTTTCATTTGACATTTAAGAAGTCATCCGTCTCCAAGAAGCTGATTGGCAAGTCTTCTCGGTTCCAGGAATTAGCAAATACATCGTGCATGAGAACAGAGCTACAAGAGTCCAAAACACTCTTCAAAAAAAAAGCAAGCCCAAGATGGGGTGGGGAAGCCAATTATTACCCACTCTGAGCTGGACTGCCACTTAGCACGGGTCCTGCCAACAAGCTCTCTGCGTAGGTCATAACTCTGGAAGGAGTGCACGATCATCTCAGCAGAACGCCAGGTATCTGTAAGCAGGGCTGCCTGGGTTGGAATTGTGGCTCCTCTACTAGGTATAAACTGGGTGACTTGTGCACACTACTTATGGGTGGTTTCCTCGTTTCTACTGATTTGACAGTGTTCCTTCTTATCTTGTTGGCGGGAGATAATTGAGTGGGTTATTATTTGTAAAGTTCTTAGGACAACCCGACGGAGGTAGGGTCACATATTATTCATTAGAAAAACATTCGAAAGGAGGCTCTGAGGAGATAGTGTGGTCAGTAAATGCCTAGCTGTGCCAGGATCAAGAGTGAGATCAACCCCCAGAACCAGATTAAAAAAAAAAAAAAAAAAACTGGGCATGCCGGCACACACTTGTAACCCCAGGGTTTGAGAGGTGAGACAGGCAGTTCCTGAGGCTCATTGGTTGGCCATCCTAGCCAAATTGGTGAATTCCAAGTGAAGGTGAATGATCCTGTCTCCTGAAACAGCATAGATGGTGTCTTAAGGAATGACACCCAAGGTTGACCTAGGATGGATATAAGAGAAGACCCTGTCTGAGAATAAACCAGGTAGAACACACCCAGGGAAGAAAAGTCACATTCTGTGGACATTTTAATTCCTGGATCATGGAATACCTAAAGCCAGGTCTCCTGGATTTCTCTATTGCATTTCTCATTTTCCTTCAATTACTTTAGGCTAGGACACTCAGTTGTTTGTTTATGAATCACTTACTGTGTTTCAGTGCCCACAGTACAAATTATGGCAGAAGTGACCAAGATCGTCTGCATCAGGGAGTATAGAACTGCCATTCCAGTAGTAGTAGTAGTAGTAGTAGTAGTAGTAGTAGTAGTAGTAGTAGTAGTAATAATAATAATAATTAGTAATAACAATAATAAATAATAGCCTCATCAGCATTTAAAGGGTCTAATTAGCATTGTTATTTTTGTCAAGTTGCTTTGCTTTTACTTGTCTTTACAAATTGGGATGCAGCCAGGTTGTGGTGGTGCACATCTTTAGTTTCAGCACTCGGGAGGCTGAGGCAGGTGGATCTCTGGGAGTTCGAGGCCAGCCTGGTCTATAGAGCTAGTTCCAGGACAGCAAGAGCTATACAGTGAGACACTGTCTCAAAAAAAAAAAAAATCTTATGGATTCTAAAGTTTTATGAGGATGCATAAAATTACCATTTCCTTGGCTGTCTTTAAGAGCCTAAGATGAGGTCTCATGTTGCCTTGTCTGACCTCAAACTTATGCTATGACAGAGCACGACTTTGAACTTCTGATTCTCCTGTCCACACTTCCTGAGTTCTGGGAAGACAGACAAGCATCACTACAGTAAGGTGCATTGCCAGGATCAAACCCAGGGCTGCATGCATGCTAGGCAAGCCCTCTACCAACTGAGCTACATCCCCAGCTACAGGATTTCTTTCACTCACTTTCTTAGCTATTGGGCCAGGAAAAGTAATCTAAACTGAATGGTTGTTTTGCTTGCTTGGTTTACTTCTTGGTCATTTCAGGGGAGGAGGAACGGAGGAACATTGATCGAGTGTTGATTTTGCATCCTTCAAACAGCCTTGCCTCGTTTCACACATCACAGCTACAGTTGTGATCACCTTCTTTTGTGTAGGAGAGACAGATGAGGTTTAAAGGGCCTGCAGAGACCTTGGTAGTCCAGAGTCCAGCAAGGTTCATGGCCATTCTCTGCAGCTGGCACGCTCCAGGCAGTGTCTAAGTTCCTCTTCACCTTAGTCCAACGCGCCCTATGCTGCCCCACAGTAATAGCTATTTCATGTGTTTGTGGGAAATGGAGGAGAAAGGGCAAAAGGCTGTGCTACTCATATAAAAGATACTTAAAAAGAAAAGACGGGTGGAAATCCCTCTTTAGAGACCCCTTGGGTACCGTCCTCAGTTACTCAGAACGTGACTGATGATGGTTAGAGGCGGGTGAGGACGGTTTCTGACTGAGCTAGGTGTCTTCTTCAATCAAAAACTATGTGCATGGTCCATCAAAAAGATCTTTGAATCATCCTCTGTGATTTTAGTCATGATTCTAATGAGCTGGTCTCTTTGTTTTCCAGGAAGAGTCACTTCCTAGGGTGTGAGAATGGGTAGCAGAAATGAAGTCAGTGGCAGCCAGCACAAAGAGAGGAGAAACTTAAAGTGAACCTCAGCAGTCCTCGGAGACACTTGCTGAGTGAATGTGGTGGCACACGCTAATTTTAATCTCAGCACTCAGGAGGCGGAGACCTGCGGATCTCTGTGAGTTCAAGGCCAGCCTAGTGTAAATGGTGGGCAGGCACTGCTTGATTTATTTTTAGTTTGTGTGTGCATGCAGATGCCCAGGCCTTGTGTGTGTGTGTGTGTGTGTGTGTGTGTGTGTGTGTGTGTGTGTGTGTATGTGTGTGTGTGTACAACATTGGCTGCCATTCCTCAGACCCCGTTCACTTTGGTTTTTGAGACAGAGTCTCTCACTGGCCTGGAACTCATTAAGTAAGCTAAGCTGGTTGACCACCAAGTCCCAGAGATCAACTTGTTTCCACTTCCGCAGGACAGCTGTTCCAAGCAGGTATCACCAGGCCTGGCTCTTTTCAGTTCTGTTTTTGTTTTTTAACTTGGGTCCTGAGGTTGGTTAGTCAGGACTGCTTTTTTTTTTTTTTTTTTTTTTTTTTTTTTTGGTTTTTCGAGACAGGGTTTCTCTGTGTAACCCTAGGTCTCCTGGAACTCGCTCTGTAGACCCGGCTGGCCTCAAGCTCATAGAGATCTGCCTACCTCTGCCTCCCAAGTGCTGGGATTAAAGGTGTGTGCCACCAGCACCTGGCTGAGGCCTGAGGTTGGAACCAGGACCTCATACTTGTGAAACAAGTACTTTGCATACCAAGCCTCATCACTTTTATTTTTTAAGAGAACAAACTCATGGGGCTTTCTATTTGCTTATTAAATAAAAACTACTCTAAAGCAATTGTTTTGTTTTGTTTTTCAAAAATTACCTCACTCATTTCTCAAGACTCTGCGAAGTATAAAGTGTTAAATAAATTCAAGGCTACATAAGACGTCTCCCACTGGCCCCATCAGGGATCAGGATTGGATGCAGCAGCCACAAAAGCTGCTCATCTTGCATCCAGCCATAATTCACTATGCATGATGACTGCCACCAACCAAAGGAAACAGATGACCTGAATATTCTTTCCAGTACAGTGAAAAACTCAGCATAAAATATAGTACTCTGAACTACTGATACTTGATAGTAATGCTACCACTAGCATGCATCCTAATATTATTTGGCCATTAAAAAAGATTAAGACTGGCCTGAAGATATGTAGCACAGTTGATAGAAAGCTTGCCTAGGCCAAGTAGTAGTGGCACACACCTTGAATCCCAGCACTCAGGAGGCAGAGGCAGGCAGATCTCTGAGTTCAAGGCCAGCCTGATCTACAGAGCAAGTTCCAGGACAGCCAGGGCTACACAAAGAAACTCTGTCACAAAAAAAGAAAAGAAAAGAAAGATAAGAAAAGAAAGCTTGCCTAACTTATATAAAGCCCTGGGCTGGACCCCCCAGCACGATATAAAACTGGGTATGGGGGTGTACATCTGCAATCCCAACACTCAGGAGATGGAGGCAGGAGGAATCAGAAGTTCAAGGTCACTCGGCTACAAAGTGAGTCCCAAGCCAGCCTTTCATACACAAGATTCTGTCTCGAATTTCAAATAAATAAAATAAAATCTTGGTAAATATAGGGGCACATACCTGAAATCCCAGCTACTCTGAAGGATTTCAGGTTCAAGACCAGTCCAGGCTACTTAGCACATCTCTGTCTCAACAAACAATGAAAATGGAAATAGATAGAAAGCCTGATTCTCCCTTCATATCAGATAAGGAAAACAATAAGGGTATGTATGGCTCAGATCCCTCTTATTCTAAGATGCAAACTTGAATCTCTATTGGAATTAGCATACCCCACAAAGTCACTAATGGTGGAACAAACCCCCACAACCACTAAGTCTCACAAAACGTTGCAACAAGTTTGGAACTCATTCTTCTTCTGATCCTAGGCTGATAGCAGAAGTATTTTTCTAGATAAAATACTAAACTCACCATATTTGGTAATACAAATCCTTAGGTTTGGAGTGTGAGAATGGAGAAAAGGATTAAAACAAAACAAAACAAACTTTTTTTTTTTTTAAAGTTTGGCTCTAGCCATCTATTTATGGAACAAATAACTTCTTGGAATTCTCTGGAACACTTTCATTGACATCATATTTACACCACCCCTTTTCGTTCTGTATTAAATTTCAATCCGAAACCACTAATTGTAGGGTTGGCTTCATTCAAAGTAGAAATAGCTCCTCTCTCTGTGTGTGTGTGTGTGTGTGTGTGTGTGTGTGTGTGTGTGTGTGTGTGTGTGTGTGTGTGTGAGAGAGAGAGAGAGAGAGAGAGAGAGAGAGAGAGAGAGAGAGAGAGAGAGAGAGAAGGGTGGGGAGAGGAAGCAAAGAGGAAGAGGAGGAGGGAAGACGAAAAAGAGGGAGAAAGAAACAGAAAGAAGGGGGTTCCATTGTGTGTGGCCAACGCAAGACCCCTCGGCTTCTTTAAAGGGAACATCAACAGTGGCCTGCCAAGACAGCAGCCAAAGGAAGCAGCCAGTACAGACTATAGACTCAAGCCAGAGGAAGCAGAGCCAAAGACAATCTGGCTGAAGGAGGAGAGACGGCAAGATGATGAGGCTGGTGAGTGTCCAACACCACGAACATTTAACCTTTTATTAGCATCACGTGTGGTTTTCCTGTGGAATGTGTGTGTGTGTGTGTGTGTGTGTGTGTGTGTGTGTGTGTGTAACTTTTATTTACTTATTTTGAGACAGGCTTCCAAGTAGCTCAGACTGGACTCAAGACTACCAGGTGGGTGTTGGGAATTGAATCCCGGTCCTCTGGAGGAGCAGCCAGTGCTTTTAACTACTGAGCCATCTCTCCAGCCCTGTACCAATTAGTTTAAACTTACAGTGGACACTGCTTTCAGTCTATATCTTCTATATTGGCTCTTTTTAAAAATTGCTATTTATTTATTAAACGCGTATAGATGTTTGTTTGCATGTATTGTTTCTGTGCCACAGGCATGTCTGGTGCCGGAGCAAGCCAGAACATGGCATTGGAGTCCCTGCAACTGGAATACAGTGTAAGTCATCATGTGGGTGCTGGGAATCAAACCTGGGTCCTCTGGAAGAGCAATCAGGGCTCTTACTGTTGAGACATCTCTCTGGCATCCATATTGACTTTTTTTTTTTTTTTTAAGATTTATTTATTTATTATGTATACAGATCTGATTACGGATGGTTGTGAGCCACCATGTGGTTGCTGGGAATTGAACTCAGGACCTCTGGAAGAGCAGTCTTAACCTCTGAGCCTTCTCTCCAGCCCGTTTTTTTGTGTTTTTTTTTTTTGTTGTTGTTGTTGTTGTTTTGTTTTGTTTTGTTTTGTTTTTCGAGGCAAGGTTTCTCCATGGAGCCCTGGCTACTTACACGGCAGACCACGCAAGCCTCAAACTCCATGTGCATACGGGAGGCTACAGAGGCCAGAAGGGGGCATCAGATACCCTGGAACTGGGGTTAGAGGCAGTGGAGAGCGGCCATTATGCACTGGAAACTGACTCGGGTCTTATGCAAGAGCAATAAGCGGCTGTAACCATTGAGCCACCTCTTTGGCCCTGGACTCCAAGTGTGGAGGACTGAATTAATCACACCTTTGACTTCACATACCCTGAAACCTTTAGCCCGTGCATTGTGCTTCTATCCTCCACCACATCCTTTTCTCCTTAGAGCTCCGTGTCCGACTGACTACTTTGGTAGACACATTTTGATGTCCACTTACTTCTGTGAAATACATTGTGTGTGTGTGTGTGTGTGTGTGTGTGTGTGTGTGTGTGTGTGTGTGTGTGTGCATGCATGCACACATAGCATTTTTCTGTAAAATCACATTTTTTTTTGCCCTCTACTATACTGTAAATGTCTATTCCCACTGCACTATATTCATGTGGTCTCATGCTTTGAATAGTTGGGTTACATCACTTACCCATTTCTTTTCTGGCCAGTCCCCTCGATTGCAACACCACCATCTTCCTCAACCATCACTATAAATGATACCGGGATAAACATTCCTACTGTAAACTGAAGTTTCCACACAAAGCCACACCTCTGCTACAGATTCTCCGAGGCTGCCTGACTGATTAGAATTTATGATGGTGGACGGTCGGAATGTTGCAGATCCGGAGACAAAAATCACCCCGGGCTTATCTTTAGTCCCCTTAACAACCACTTGTCGCCCACTTCTGTGCCTAACCTCACATCTTCGTGACTACTAGACACCTTATTTCGGAATGTGATAACAGACTCTTCACTTCCACACCCAAAAGCTAAGGATGCCACCAGGTGGTTTCTGAAACCGGTGGCAGAGAGGCTCCCCTGGTGACTATTACCCACTACGGTGGTTCAGCTGTCAACTTGACACAACCTGGAATCGCATGAGAAGGGAATCTTCATTAGAAATTATCTAGATCTGATTGGCCTTTGGGTGTGTTTTGTGGGTGGTTGTCTTGATTATTAATTGATGTAGCAGACCCAGCCCATGGTAGGCGGCATCATTCCCTAGGCAAGAGATCCTACACAGTATAAGAGAACCATCAAGCAAACCACCAAACCATGGGTGCACCTCTCTCTGCTTTTGACTGTGGATATGATGCCCATGTTCCTGCCTTGACTTCCCTGCAATAACGGACCACGACCCAGCTAAATAAATCCAAGGGAACCCCTTCCTCTCCTATGCTGCTTCTGGGGAGAATATTCATCACAGCCGGAAAAATGAAACTTAGGACACTCAGCCATCTGGCGTTCTCACCAATGTACTTGAAAAGCCATCTGATGTCATACTTTCTTTTGTTCTGAAACTGTAAAAAAAACTTCATGAAAACATTTCCACGTTGGAACATGGTCTTTGGGGTAATCTGAATCCACATTCTTGGGTCGTGATGATGCATATTTGGCTCCAGAATAAACTATCTCTTGTTTTAAGGTAAGAACTGTGTTTTGTGTATAGCCATTATCTGATATATATATATATGTGGCTATGTATAGAGTCATAGTTATAGCTATGTTATATATGCCCGGGTGCTCATTTGGAGGTCACAGGACAATTTGCAGGAGACAGTTTTCTCCTTTCACCTTGTGGGTATTAGGGTTGTACTGATGTCATCAGGCTAAGCAAGCACTCTACCAACTACCAATGAGCCACATCCTGCTCCATCACACAGACACTGTAAGTAGAGACTGAAGTGGCCAATTCAGATAATCCAATATGTGCTATTCCAGAAATCAAACTTCTGAACGTGTTACTAAGGTTCTACTCGATGATTTTTTTAAAAGGGTTAAAATTGCATCAAAAGGACATTGGCATCATGCACATAGACACACAGAGCAAGCTGTAGCTGTGTGATGACTTTAAAACCAGAATGTTGGGAAATAACCCACATTCACTTCTACCTAGCTATGTGCCTTCTTACTTTTGTTAGGAAGCCTCTCTAAAGGACAGGACTGGTATCTTTAGGGAGATGTTCTATGATTCTGAGCTCTACCACCAAGGAATGGCCCTATTTGCTGTTTTGTTTGGGTTGTTTTTGTTTGTTTGTTTTTGTTTTTTATCATCTATCTTAGGTCTTGAAGAATTAGGTTTTGGGCTGCCATGTGGGTGCTGGGAATTGAACCCTGGTCCTCTGGAAGAACAGCCAGTGAGTGTCCTTAACCACTGAACCATCTCTCCAGCCCCAAGAGTTCGTTTCTGAAAACTTTGGTGGGATGTAAAGGTGGTCAAATGAAAGTATCTGGATCCCACTGGGTAGGATGCATGACTCTAAAGAGTCACACATTTCCTAATCAAAAACCAAGAACCAATCTGGTATGTCACAGACAACAGGTATAATTTTAATTTGCCCTTATTTTTTATCTGATGTTGATATATCTCATTACACACGATAAAAGTGGTTTCAGTCTTTAATTGCCACATAAATTACAAGCAAAGAGGCCTTTGTTTTCTGTGCTACACGGATTCATAGTTCACTGATCACTCTTAGAACTCATGAGACAGCATGCATGCCATATGCAGACGCAGATTCAACACAAAGCTTCAGGGTAAGTTTAATGGTCAGTGAGAGGTGATGGAATGTTCTAGGTCAGAGTAAAGTAAGCTTGGGAACATGATTAAATATACTTCTAGTAAACTGCCCAAAGAAATCTCAGAACAAAGGAACAGAAATCTCTGGACTTCAATCTCTTGCTGTCATTCCCTTTTTGTTCTGAATAAATCATCCATGTTCTATTTAATTTTAATCCGGACCTGTAGGGCAGGGGACAGAGATGGAGACAGGCAGATCCCTAGGCTTGCTGGACAGGCAATCTAGATTTTCAGTGGTCAGTAGGTTCAAAAGTAAGGTGGAGAGTGACAGGGGAAGACATTCAACTTGGACACACAAGGGGTATGCAAGCATACACACACAAGGGATGTGCAAGCATACATACACAAGGGGTGTGCAAGCATACACACACAAGGGGTGTGCAAGCATACATACACAAGGGGTGTGCAAGCATACACACATACCACAAATACATACACAACAACAAATGGAGATTTAAGTAGCTCTGTAAGATCCTTTCTGACTTTGAAAATCATTTCATCAAATCTATTTTGCCAGAGAGGGCAGGGGATGTAGTTCATCTGTCTAATGTGCCCAAAGAAAGCCCTTGGTTCCATCCCCAGCACCACATAAGTAACACACAGAAGCACAAGTCTGTCGTCTCAACACTCAGGAAGACAGGAGGATCAGGAGTTCAAGGTCATCCTTTGCTGTACAGCAAAGTTTAGGTCAGCCTGAGTTACATGTTACCCTGATGAAACAAGAAAGAAGGATAAGGGAGCTGAAGAGATGGCTCAGTGGTTAAGAGCACTTGGGCGTTCTTCCAGAGGACCTGAGTTCAATTCCCAGCCCCCGCATGGCAGCTCACAACTGTCTGTAACTGCAGTTCCAGGGCATCTGACACTTTCCCACAGACATACATGCAGGCAAGACACCAATGCACATACAATTAAAATTTTAAAGGAAAGAAAGAGAGGGAGGAAAGAAGGGAAGGAAGGAGAGAGACAGCTCATTATACAAAGAAAACAAAAATTAAGTCTTCAATAATATGAATAATGCACCCATCAGCCAACTAAGTATTTATTTATGAATATAAATGAGTAAATAACATTCTTACCATTATGCATGCTAATATAATGACACTATAGGACTAAACTCCTTCGTAAGGACACACGTCCCATACAGACTCTTGTAAGAAGTTGATTCGTGCTTAGACATGCTGCTCTTCACCATATCAGTACCCAGAATCATCCATTCTGAAAGAGGAAGAGGCATTGTTACAGTAACAATGAGGCCAACTGAAATCTCTGTTCTAGAAAGTCTGAACAAACAAGGCATTTCGGGGAAGTCAGTAACAACTCATTTTTGCCCGAGCTTAGATATCTGACAAAATTAGAGAATGTTTTAATGAGGGGCAGTGGAGGATCACAATCCAGTTTAGTCTTTAAACATAAAAACAAACCAAAGGCTGGACACGTTCTTCTGGGGTAGTGAATTCTACAACCTGCCTTGGTCTATGGGGCAGGGGAGTTGGGTGTTGGAAGTATGACAAAATGGTGAAATCTGAAGGAGGAATTCAGGATGTTCTGAATTCACAGGGACCCTAGAAAGCCATTCCAATTCATATGTTTTAATGCGGCCAAGGGCCAGACCCTTGGTCCCATAACCAGGGGGGCAGAACCAGGGCTAGGTCCTGTGACCAACAAGCTGGCACAGGTTTTTCTGTACCAGTCTGGGCTTCTGGACCACCTACATTCTTCCCTTCTTCAGGGCACAAGTGAGAGCTTATCCCACAAAAGTATACTTAAGTATTGCTTAAACCCAATGGCCAATTTGGTAATCAAGTTATATCAACTGAAACTGTGGATGTTGGTGCTAAGGGGCTCCCTAACAGCAGGAGCAGGAAAACCACTCTCGCCTGAAGCAGGTCACAGTGCCTTCAAAATCCAGGGGTGTCTTTCTTGAACCCAAAAGAAAGGAACATCCTTGTCTCTCGAGACTCAGACACTAACAAAAGTTCAAACAAGCAGGTAGGCTGCATTTCCCTTAGTTTGGAGCCTCAGACTGTATCTTCTTTGTCTCATACTTTTGCAAGCCTACATCAAACTAACTGAGCACTAAAAGACAGAGGCGTATAGCTGGAGAGGAGGCTTAGCGATGGAGACCAGTGGTTGCTCTTTTCAGAGGACCCAGTTCTGGTTTCCAACCACATGGATCACAGCTCTCTGGATCCAATCCCCTCTTCTGATCTCCACAGGCAGGCACGTGGTGCACACATGTATATGCAGACAAAACACTCATACACATAAAATAAACAAGCCTAAAAAAAGCTTTTTGAATGGAGAAATTTTGCTCCTTCTCCCAGTCTTCTCCAAAGGCTCCTGTGTGTGGAAAACATATTCAGTGAATGTATGTGTTTGTTACCCATTCGTTTGGCTTTTGTTAGAAGTGGCTCAGCCATGAAGCTTGAGAGAAATGATGCAGAGATGCTTTCCCTTTTCTTCATCACATGCGAAGCTAGACAAAGTAATCCAAGGACTTCATTAAGTATCCGGACATTAGGTCCACACACATGGAGAGCAGTAGAGTTCTTGCTTAACATGAACAAGGCCCCGGACTCAATCATCAGGACCACACCAAAAGGAAGGTGGATGATTGGTAGGTCAGAGGTAATGATGGGTGTGCTTAAACAGTGCTTG